>NW_026576267.1:0-32500 GCF_028641065.1 Leucoraja erinaceus
CTGAGCGGCGAATTCCACGGCTCACAACTCTCTGTGAGAAAAAGTGTTTCCTCGGCTTTCCGGTTTCTAAATGGGTTACCCCTTATTTTAAACTGTGTTGGTGGCCCCTGCAAAATAATAAACAGGATAATGGTCTATTAATGGCAGAGCGGTTTGTTTGCGTTAAGTTTAATAGCCTGATGGCTGTGGGGAGAAAGCAGCTATTAAGGACACCTGGACGTGCAGTTCTTCAAGGGCTGCAAGAGAGAGGCACGGAATGAAGGAAGGGGGAATGGAAAGAGGGGGGGAGGGGAAAACAGAGAGAGAGAGAGAGGGGGACAGGGGAACAAGAGAGACGGAGAGAGAGAAGAGAGGAGGACCACCAAGAGAGGGACAGAGAGAAAAGACGGAGACACGAGGAGAGAGGAGGAGACAGGAGACAGAGACAGGAGACGGCAGAGTAGGCAGGACTGAGACCGAGAGAGAGGGGGGGGGAGAGGGGGGGGGGGGCATGAGGACAAGGGCGGAGACACGGGGGAGATAGAGGGGGAGAATAAGAGCCGAAAAGAGGGGAAAACAGAGAAGTGCCAGAGGACCAGAGCCAGTGTTAGAGAGAGGGAGAGAGTGACCTGGCCAGAGAGTCAAGCAGGAGCCGTGAGTGACGGGGGGGCAGGAGGAGGGAATACCGGGCAGGAGTCAGGCAAGGGGACGGAAGGGAGGGGAAGAGGAGTGGGAGCAAGGAGGGAGTGGGTAGGGAGGGAGTTGGGTTGAGCAGAGAAGGGGGGGCCAAGCAGGGGGAGGAGGGGGGAAGGGGGGAGGGAGGGAGGACTGGGGCAGGGGGAACCAGAGAGGGGGGGTCAGGGGGGGGGCAGGCGGGGGGTTCTTGGGGTCGATGCTGGTACGGCGGGCAGGAGGGGCAGGGAGGGAGGGAGGAGCACAGGCACCAACACCAACAGGCGGCCAGGCACAGAGGGGGGGGGGGGGGGGAAGGGGAAAGGGAGGGTAATACCCTGAGGGAGAGCAGGAGGAGAAGAAGGAAGAGAGGGGGGTGGGAGGGAAGGGTGAAGCAGGGGAGGGGCGAGGAGGGCCAGTAGTCAAACTTGCCCAGCAGGGGAGCATTGCAATGGCCCGAGCTACACGAGCCGCTAAAGGTGGTTGTGGTGGGGTTTTAATTCGGGGGGGGAGGGGGGGGGGGAACAAAAAAACCGCTACAAAGGTAACTTTTTTTCTTTAGGTACTTTTACTTCTTACTCCCGTTTTTGGAAGCATGCGGAGTTGCAAAGGCGGAATTTGGTCACTTTTGTGGGGGTCCCACTTGAAGTGGATTGACATTGAAGGGTGGACAATTTAAAATATGTAATTTGTTATTGAGGGTCTGCTTCAATGAATGTGTTGCAGTTGTGCAAAAAAAACCAAAAACTCACACAAAAGCACACGCGTTGGGTGTTGGAGATGCTGCCCACATGGGGGAAGGGGGGGGCCAAGCAGGGGCCAGGTTCCACGCAGAACTGAATCTTCTGCTCCTAGCGGCGGTCCACTGCTTCCTTGGGAGATTGGGTGCCAGGGACGGTAGGGTGGGGTCTGACACCAGATGTTATTTGGGACGTCCTTTTGGAAATCCCATTCCTTTTTCAAAGGAGGTGATTGGATTTTGGAATCAGGCTGGTGGTGGGTTCTTCCAAATTGGTCGTTCTGAGAGGAAGTCGCGAGCAGTGGGTGGGTTGAAGATTTGATTCATGTGAATTGGCGGTGTTGAGGGAAGTTGTTGGTCTTTTTGGATCATAATTTTAGTGAGGACTTACTCGCCGGATGTGTGGAGGGGCTATGTTTAGGACAGGACAGCGCGGGGGAGACAGGGGGAAGTGAAGGTTTTCCTGTTCCCTGATGATCCTCATTGGTGAGTTCAGTTGAGGTGTCCACATGGTGTGTGTGGGAATTGACCTGGACCAAACAGAGGGCACAATATTTCGGCTGAAGAAAAATGCAAGGGCTAGTGCTGAAATGCGCCGTGTGGTGGGACGTCACTACACTACACTAGTCACAGAGGTGATACAGTGTGGAAACAGGCCCTTCGGCCCCCAACTTGCCCACACCGGCCAACAATGCCCCATCTACACTAGTCATAGAGTGATACAGTGTGGAAAAAACAGGCCCTTCAAGCCCAACGATCTTGTGTGCCCACACCGGCCAACAAATGTCCCAGCTACCCTCGTCCCACTTTGCCATGCGCTTGGCCCATATCCCTCAAACCTGTCCTATCCATGCACCTGCCTGTGTTTTTTTAACTGTTGGGATAGTCCCTGTCACAACTATCTCCTCTGGCAGCCTGTTCCATACACCCACCACCACTTTATGTGTGAAAACATTACCCCTCAGGTTTCTGTTAAATCTTTTCCACTTCATCTTAAACCTGTGTCCTCTGGTCCTCGATTTCCCCAACTCTGGGCAAGGGTTCTCTGCATCTGCCAGATATATTCCTCTCATGATTTTGTACACCTCTATAAGATCTCCCCTCATCCTCCTGCGCTCCATGGAATAGAGACCCAGCCTACTCAACCTCTCCCTGTAGCTCACACCCTCTAGTCCTGGCAACATCCTAGTAAATCTTCTCTGAAAACCTTTCAAGCTTGACAATATCCTACAACATGGCGCCCAGAACTGAACATGATATTCTACATGCGGTTTCACCAACGTCTTATACAACTGCACCATGAAACCTACCAACCTCTTTAAAGAAAGCCTTCAAACACAAGACAAAGATCGGGTTATAACTATCAAGACTTTATTTAACAGCGCCAGAATTAGTGACCATTGTGGATTGCTCAAGGAATAAAAATTCATCTGCTCCGGGATGGCGGGACTTGTCATATGCTGAGAGAATGGAGCAGCTGGGCTTGTACACTCTGGAGTTTAGAAGGGATGAGAGGGGTTTCTTATTGAAACATAAGATTATTAAGGGTTTTGGACACGCTAGAGGCAGGAAACATGTTCCCGATGTTGGGGGAGTCCAGAACCAGGGGCCACACAGTTTTAAGAATAAGGAGTAAGCCATTTAGAAAGGAGACGCGGAAACACTTTTTCACACAGAGAGTTGTGAGTCTGTGGAATTCTCTGCCTCAGAGGGCGGTGGAGGCCGGTTCTCTGGATGCTTTCAAGAGAGAGCTAGATAGGGCTCTTAAAGATAGCGGAGTCAGGGGATACGGGGAGAAGGCAGGACCGGGGTACTGATTGGGGATGATCAGCCATGATCACATGAATGGCGGTTCTGGTTCGAAGGGCACCGATTAATGGTCATTTGGGGCTTTGCCGGGGAACATGAAGGGGTGACACTAATAACACATCAATTTGTTGAGTCCATGTTTAGGAACCTAACAAAGGTACATACTGTATGATGTTTGCGTATGCGCGTACTGGTGCCTAAAAGGTGAAGAAACCACTGGCCCTACTACCCCTGTCTCTGGCATCTCATAATTTGACACGCCTCTATCGGGACTCCTTGTAACCTCTGGCGTTCCAGACAATAGACAATAGGTGCAGGAGGAGGTCATTCATCCCTTCGAGCCAGCACCGCCATTCAATGCAATCATGGCTGATCATCCCCAATCAGTACCCCGTTCCTGCCTTCTCCCCATATCCCCTGACTCCGCTAGCTTTAAGAGCCCTATCTAGCTCTCGCTTGAAAGTATCCAGAGAACCGCCCTCCACCGCCCTCTGAGGCAGAGAATTCCACAGACTCACAACTCTCTGTGAGAAAAAGTGTTTCCTCGTCTCCGTTCTAAATGGTTTACTCCTTATTCTTAAAAATTCCAGGATTTGGGATATTCGGGAGCGGAGGGTGAGCTGGGGAATGTAAAGAGGTCCTTATCATTGATGCTGACTTTTGTAACATTTTCTTCCCCCCCTCCCCCCACTTTGCTCAGGATTACAAGTCCGATTCTCCGAACCGCGTCAATCAGCTTCTGGACAAGATCCAAAGGGTTAATTATTGCCTCTGCAACTTCATATCCTGTGCAGAACAGGTTAGTTCATCCTGCATTGATTATACTTTACATCACAGGCCGGTCACGGTGGTGCAGCGGTAGAGTCGCCGCCTTACAGCGAATGCAGCGCCGGAGACCCGGGTTCCATCCCGACTACGGACGCCGTCTGCGCGGAGTTTGCACGTTCTCCCCGTGACCTACGTGGGATTTTCTCCGGGATCTTCGGTTTCCTCCCACACTCCAAAGACGTGTACAGGTTTGTAGGTTAATTGGCTTGGTGTAAATGTGAAAATTGTCCCGAGTGTGTGTAGGATAGTGTTAGTGTGCGGGGATCGATGGTCGGCGCGGACCCGGTGGGCCGAAGGGCCTGTTTCCGCACTGTATCTCTAAACTGAACTCAAATCGGTGGAGTTTGGATTCCTTCTCTCCGGAGATGCTGCCAGTCCCTCTCAGTTACTCCAGCAATTTGTGTCTATCTTCGAAGGGCCCTGTTTCCACGCTGTATCTCTACACTAAAACTATTGAAAATGTGGTGTAGAAGGCATGTGGGATGCTTGACTTCATAGAAACATAGACAATAGACAATAGGTGCAGGAGTAGGCCATTCGGCCCTTCGAACCAGCATCGCCGTTCATTGTGATCATGGCTGATCATCCCCAATCAGTGCCCCGTTCCTGCCTTCTCCCCATATCCCCTGACTCCGCTATCTTTAAGAGCCCTATCTAGCTCTCTCTTAAAAGGATCCAGAGAACCGGCCTCCACCGCCCTCTGAGGCAGAGAATTCCACAGACTCACAACTCTCTGTGTGAAAAAGTGTTTCCTCGTCTCCGTTCTAAATGGCTTACTCCTTATTCTTAAACTGTGTGCCCCTGGTTCTGGACTCCCCCAACATTGGGAACATGTTTCCTGTCCAAACCCTTAATAATCTTATATGTTTCAATAAGATGCCCTCTCATCCTTCTAACTCCATAGTGTAAAAGCCAGCCGCTCCATTCTCTCAGCATATGACAGTCCCGCCATCCCGGGAATTAACCTGGTGAACCTACGATGGGCTCCCTCAATAGCAAAGAATGTCCTTCCTCAAAATTAGGGGACCAAAAACTGCACACAATACTCCAGGTGTGGTCTCACTAGGGCCCTGTACAACTGCTGCCTGTCCCGCTGAGTTACTCCAGCATTTTGTGCTTTATCTCCGGTTGGAAAGCAGTTCCTTCCTGGATGATATCGTTCGGTTTTTTTCCATTTCGCGGTAGCGACGGGGCTTTGTGCGGCAGGGGTTGCCGCCCCGGCACTGTGCCGCCGTTCCCCGCGGCCAGCAGAGGTGGAGCCGGGAGGACGAGTCGGACCAACAGCGAGCGGTGGCCTCACTGAAACACCAAAACCACCTGCTGACCAAGGTAGGTTCTGCCTCCGTAACGACCAACACCATTAGACTCATAGAGGGATAGAAACATAGAAAATAGGTGCATTCGGCCCAGCACCGCCATTCATTGTGATCATGGCTGATCGTCCCCAATCAATAACCCATGCCTGCCTTCTCCCCCATATCCCTTGATTCCACTAGCCCCTAGAGCTCTATCTAACTCTCTCTTAAATCCATCCAGTGACTTGGCCTCCACTGCCCTCTGTGGCAGGGAATTCCATAAATTCATACAACTCTCTGGGTGAAGAAGCTTTTTCTCACCTCAGTCTTAAATGGCCTCCCCTTTATTCTAAGACTGTGTGTGGCCCCTGGTTCTGGACTCGCCCAACATTGGGAACATTTTTCCTGCATCTAGCTTGTCCAGTCCCTTTATAATTTTATATGTTTCTATAAGATCCCCCGCTCATTCTTCTAAACTCCAGTGAACACAAGCCTAGTCTTTTCAATCTTTGAAAATCTCATATGACAGTCCCGCCATCCCAGGGATAAATCTCGTGAACCCACGCTGCACTGCGGTTCTTAAAGATAGCGGAGTCAGGGGATACGGGGAGAAGGCAGGAACGGGGTACTGATTGTGGATGATCAGCCATGATCATATTGAATTGCGGTTCTGGCTCGAAGGGCCAAATGGCCTACACCTGCGCCTATTTTCTATGTTTCTATGTATCTCTGACTTGTGTCTCTGTTTTCCAGGAGGTGTCAAGGAAAAGTCAGTGGATTTCACAGCTGGAGGCGGAGAGAGAATCACTGGTACAACGGTTGCTGGATACACGTCTCCAGAGCTAGGCACGTGATCTCAATAGACAATAGGTGCAGGAGTAGGCCCTTCGAGCCTCCAGAGTGTACAATTAGGTGCAGGAGTAGGCCATTCGGCCCTTCGAGCCTGCACCGCCATTCAATATGATCATGGCTGATCATCCAATTCAGTATCCCGTACCTGCCTTCTCTCCATCCCCCCTGATCCCCTTAGCCACAAGGGCCTCATCTAACTCCCTCTTAAATATAGCCAATGAACTGGCCTCAACTACCCCATGTGGCAGAGAGTACCAGAGATTCACCACTCTCTGTGTGGAAAAAGTTCTTCTCATCTCGGTTTTAAAGGATTTCCCCCTTATCCTTAAGCTGTGACCCCTTGTCCTGGACTTCCCCAACATCGGGAACGATCTTCCTGCATCTAGCCTGTCCAACCCCTTAAGAATTTTGTAAGTTTCTATAAGATCCCCTCTCAATCTGCTAAATTCTAGAGAGTATAAAACCAAGTCTATCTACAAGCCCAGCCGCGATCCATGTATCTCAGTTGATATGACAGTCCCGCCATCCCGGGATTAAAACCTGGTGAACCTACGCTGCACTCCCTCAATAGCAAGAATGTCCTTCCTCAAATTAGGGGACCAAAACTGACACAATACTCCAGGTGTGGTCTCACTAGTGCCCCGTACAACTGCCGGCCTAATTCTGCTCCTCTCCCTTATGACTGAGGTCCTCCCCCTGAGCCTTGTGTGGGTGACCATGATCGACAAACAAACTTTTTAAAGGACCTCTTTATAATGGAGACCCGAATCTGACATCTGAAGAAGGGTCTCGACCCGAAACGTCACCCATTCCTTCTCTCCAGAGATGCTGCCTGTCCTGCTGAGTTACTCCAGCACTCTGTGCATCCGTTTTGCAATGATTTGTTTCTACAATGTGTACAATGACAATATGCCATTCGGCGACAATAGACAATAGGTGCAGGAGTAGGCCATTCGGCCCTTCGAGCCAGCACCGCCATTCACTGTGATCATGGCTGATCATCCCCAATCATACCCCGGTTCCTGCCTTCGTCCCCATATCCCCGACTCCGCTATCTTTAAGACCTCTATCTATTTCTCTCTTGAAAGCATCCAGAGAACCGGCCTCCACCGCCCTCTGAGGCAGAGAATTCCACAGACTCACAACTCTCTGTGAGAGAAAAGTGTTTCCTCGTCTCCGTTCTAAATGGCTTACACCTTATTCTTATAGAATAAGAATTCTATATATAGATAATATAGAAAGCAGGTGCAGGAGGCCATTTGGCCCTTTGAGCCAGCACCACCATTCAATGTGATCATGGCTGATCTTCCAAAATCAGTACCCTGTTCCTGCTTTTTGATTCTGTTAGGCCTAAGAGCTAAATCTAACACTATTGAAAACATCCAGTGAATTGGCCTGCATTGCTGTCTGTGGCGGAGAATTCCAGATTCACAATTCTCTGGGTGCATATCAGATAATCGACATATGTTAGTGTACTGGTCGGTGTGGACTCGGTGGGCCGAAGGGCCTGTTTCCTCTCTGTATCTCTAAACTAGTTTACAAGGTTAATTCCTTGGATGGCGGGACTGTCATATGCTGAGAGAATGGAGCGGCTGGGCTTGTACACTCTGGAGTCTAGAAGAATAAGAGGGGTTTTTATTGAAACATACAAAATTATTAAGGTAGACAAAAATGCTGGAGAAACTCAGCGGGTGAGGCAGCATCTATGGAGCGAATGAAATAGGCATTGTTTCAGTCCGAAACCCTTCTTCAGAAACGTTGCCTATTTCCTTCGCTCCATAGATGCTGCTGCACCCGCTGAGTTTCTCCAGCATTTTTGTCTACCTTCGATCTAACAGCATCTGCAGTTCCTTCTTAAACATCAGATTATTAAGGGTTTGGACACGCTAGAGGCAAGAAACATGTTCCCGATGTCGGGGGAGTCCAGAACGAGGGCGACACAGTTTAAGAATAAGGGGTAAGCCACTTAGAACAGAGACGAGGAAACACTTTTTCACACAGAGAGTTGTGATTCTGTGGAATTCTCTGCCTCAGAGGGCGGTGGAGGCCAGTTCTCGGGATACTTTCAAGAGAGAGCTGGATAGGGCTCTTAAAAATAGCGGAGTCAGGGGATATGGGGAGAAGGCAGGAACGAAGTACTGATTGGGGATGATCAGCCATGATCACATTGAATGGCGGTGCTGCTCGAAGGGCCGAATGCCCTACCTCTGCACCTATTGTCTAATTTACAATTTTTACCGAAGCCAAATGTCCTACAAACACGCACGTCTTTGCAGTGTGGGAGGAAACCGGAGCACCCGGAGAAAACCCACGCAGGTCACGGGGAGAACGTACAAACTCCGTGCAGACAGCAGCCGTAGTCAGGATTGAAGGTACACAAAAATGCTGGAGAAACTCAGCGGGTGCAGCAGCATCTATGGAGCGAAGGAAATAGGCAACGTTTCGGGCCGAAACCCTTCTTCAGTCAGGATTGAACCTGGGTCTCTGGCGCTGAGAGGCAACAACTCTACCGCTGCGCCACCGTGCCGACCCACAATCTACAAAATTACAAAAACACTTGTCTGCAAAATAAATGTCTCCTAAAACATTTGACTTCTCTCTTTTGTTTCCCCTTCCCGCCCCAGTCTTCAATACTTTGCTTTCGATAAGTACTGCCATTCTCCAGAGAATTATTGACAATAGGTGCAGGAGTAGGCCATTCGGCCCTTCAAGCCAGCATCGCCATTCAACGTGATCATGGCTGATCATCCCCAACCAGTACCCCGTTCCCGCCTTCTCCCCATATCCCCTGACTCCGCTATCTTTAAGAGCCCTATCTAACTCTCTCTTGAAAGTATCCAGAGAACCAGCATCCACCGCCCTCTGAGGCAAAGAATTCCACAGACTCACAACTGTGTGAAAAAGTGTTTCCTCATCTCTGTTCTAAATGGCTTACCCCTAATTCTTAAACTGTGTGGCCCCTGGTTCTGGACTCCCCCAACATCGGGAACATGTAGAATTCCAGACTCACAACTCTCTGTGTGAAAAGGATCCCCAGGTCCGATTGTATTTCTCCTTTTCCCAACTTGACGCCATTTAGATAGTAATCTGCCTTCCTGTTTGTGCACGCGAGATTGATTGCATTCGTCGAAACAGAATGGACCACGTGAAGGTTGCAATCTCGCTCCCCGACACTGTGATGTAAACTACCTTTCCATTTGCAGATTTACTAATTCATTGCATTGATAGGTTTGCCCAGATGATGTCGATAATTCTAATCTTTGCCATTGAAATCAGTTTGAATTACTTTGCTCAAAATAGTGGTGAATATAATGGTGGGATTTCCTTCGTAGAATAACTAAAATTACAAATAATTCTATAGTTCTCTTTGGAGAAATGTCAATACTTATCGAAAGCAAAGTATCTGGTCCCCTAATTTGAGGAAGGACATTCTTGCTATTGAGGGAGTGCAGCGTAGGTTTACCAGGTTAATTCCCGGGATGGCGGGACTGTCATATGCTGAGAGAATGGAGCGGCTGGGCTTGTACACTCTGGAGTTTTAGAAGGGTGAGAGGGGATCTTATTGAAACATATAAGATTGTTAAGGGTTTGGACACGCTAGATGTAGGAAACATGTTCTCTGGATGCTTTCACGAGAGAGTTAGATAGGACTCTTAAAGATAGCGGAGTCAGGGGATATGGGGAGAAGGCAGGAACGGGGTACTGATTGGGGATGATCAGCCATGATCACATTAAATGGCGGTGCTGGCTGGAAGAGCCGAATGGCCTACTCCTGCACCTATTGTCCATCAAAGAGAACAAGTTGCCTTACAACTTTAGGCTGTGCATGCCCTACGCAAGAAGCACAGGGTTGTTTCGAAGCAAGTCAGTTCGACGATTTGTCAAGCGATTTTAAATGCTGAAGATAGACACAAAATGCTGGAGTAACTCAGCGGTGCAGGCAGCATCTCTGGAGAGACGGAATGGGTGACGTTTCGGGTCGAGACCCTTCTTCAGTTCAGATTGATCTTATATGGAGAGGTGAGGTTTCTGAAGAAGGATCCAGTGATTTTTTTTCCCCCATGTATATACACGAGTTGGAATCAGTCAATGCAGCACAGAAACAGGCCACACTTCACAGGTTCAGTCTCTTGCCCAGAGTAGGTGAATCGAGGACCTAATATAATAAGATCAGTCTGAACTGAAGAAGGGTCTCAACCAGAAACGTCACCCATTCCTTCTCTCCTGAGATGCTGCCTGTCCCAGCTGAGTTACTCCAGCATTTTGTGTCTACAGTGGCTTGCAAAAGTTTTCATACCCCTGAACTTTTCCACATTTTGTCACATTACAACCACAAACGTAAATGTATTTTATTGGGATTTTATGTGATAGACCAACACAAAGTGGCGCATAATTGTGAAGTGGAAGGAAAATGATACATGGTATTCAAATTTTTTTACAAATAAAAAACTGAAAAGTGTGGCGTGCAAAAGTATTCAGCCCCCTTTACTCTGGAGCCCCTAAATAAAATCCAGTGCAACCAATTGCCTTCAGAAGTCACCTAATTAGTAAATAAAGTCCACTTGTGTGTAATCTAATCTCAGTATAAATACAGCTGTTCTGTGAAGGCCTCAGAGGTTTGTTAGAGAACATTAGTGAACAAACAGCATCATGAAGCCCAAGGAACACACCAGACAGGTCAGGGATAAAGTTGAGGAGAAGTTTAAAGCAGGGTTAGGTTATAAAAAATATCCCAAGCTTTGAACATCTCACGGAGCACTGTTCAATCCATCATCCGAAAATGGAAAGAGTGTGGCACAACTGCAAACCTACCAAGACATGGCCGTCCACCTAAACTGACAGGCCGGGCAAGGCGAGCATTGATCAGAGAAGCAGCCAAGAGTTCCATGGTAACTCTGGAGGAGCTGCAGAGATCCACAGCTCAGGTGGGAGAATCTGTCCACAGGACAACTATTAGTCGTGCACTCCACAAATCGGGCCTTTATGGAAGAGTGGCAAGAAGAAAGCCATTGTTGAAAAAAAGCCATAAGAAGTCCCGTTTGCAGTTTGCCACAAGCCATGTGGGGGACACAGCAAACATGTGGAGGAAGGTGCTCTGGTCAGATGAGACCAAAATTGAAGTTTTTAGCCTAAATGCAAAACGCTATGTGTGGCGGAAAACTAACACTGCACATCACCCTGAACACACCATCCCCACTGTGAAACATGGTGGTGGCAGCATCATGCTGTGGGGATGCTTTTCTTCAGCAGGGACAGGGAAGCTGGTCAGAGTTGATGGGAAGATGGATGGAGCCAAATACAGGGCAATCTTGGAAGAAAACCTGTTAGAGTCTGCAAAAGACATGAGACTGGGGCGGAGGTTCACCTTCCAGCAGGACAACGACCCTAAACATACAGCCAGAGCTACAATGGAATGGTTTAGATCAAAGCATATTCATGTGTTAGAATGGCCCAGTCAAAGTCCAGACCTAAATCCAATTGAGAAGACTTGAAAATTGCTGTTCACAGACGCTCTCCATCCAATCTGACTGAGCTTGAGCTATTTTGCAAAGAAGAATGGGCAAAAAGTTCAGTCTCTAGATGTGCAAAGCTGGTAGAGACATACCCCAAAAGACTTGCAGCTGTAATTGCAGCGAAAGGTGGTTCTACAAAGTATTGACTCAGGGGGGCTGAATACTTTTGCACGCCACACTTTTCAGTTTTTTATTTGTAAAACAAATTTGAAAACCATGTATCATTTTCCTTCCACTTCACAATTATGCACCACTTTGTGTTGGTCTATCACATAAAATCCCAATAAAATACATTTACATTTGTGGTTGTAATGTGACAAAATGTGGAAAAGTTCAAGGGGTTTGAAAAACTTTTGCAAGCCACTGTATCCAGTTTAAACCAGCGACTGCAGTTCCTTCCGACACATTTTAAAATGCTCGACAAGGCAATGGTTTATGAAGAAACAATAAATCTTTATTTAAACAAGTGTCTGTTGATCAAGTCGAGAGGAGGGGGTGGCGCAGCGGTAGAGTCGCTGCCTCGCAGCGCCGGAGACCCGGGTTCGATCCCGACTACGGGCGCTGTCTGCGCGGAGTTTGCACGTCCTCCCCGTGGGTTTTCTTCCGAGATCTTCGCTTTCCTCCCGCACTCCATAGACGTGCGGGTTTGTTGGTTAATCGGCTTGGGTATAAGTGTAAATGGTCCCTGGTGTGTGTAGGATAGTGTTAAGGGCCCTGTCCCACTGTGCGAGCTCATTCAAGAGCTCTCTCGAGTTTAAAAAAAAAATCAATCAAAAATAGTAGTTTAGTTTAGAGATACGGCGCGGAAACAGGCCCTTCGGCCCATCGTGTCCGTGCCGACCAGCGGTCGATCGCCCAATCACACGGTAGTTTAGTTTGGAGGTACAGCGCAGAAACAGGCCCTTCGGCCCATCGTGTCCGTGCCGACCAACGGTCGATCGCACGTTCACACTAGTTGTACACTATCCCAATCTCTCATCCACTAGGGGTCAATTTACAGAGGGGCCGATTCACCTGGAATCCCGCACGTCTTTGGGATGTGGGGGCATCTGGAGGTCACGGGGAGAACGCACAAACTCCGCGTAGAAAGACATCACCGGGGGTCGGGATTGAACCGGGGTCTCGGGCGTCGCCAGGCGGCGCCTCTACTCGCTGCGTCACCGCGCCAAGCCGTTAGTATCCACGCCACCGGCACCCTGGCCTTCACCCATTCACAGCATCTTCTCAAAGTTCCTCATGGCCTCTTCCACCTTCTGCTGCTCCGTCTCACTCTGCCTCAACTGTGGGGCGGGAAGGTACAGGAACAAACAATTAAAAAAACTCACAAGCATAGAGAGTAGGTGCAGGAGGAGGCCATCCGGCCCTTCGAGCCAGCACCGCCATTCAATGTGATCATGGCCGATCATCCACAATCAGTACCCCGTTCCTGCCTTCTCCCCATATCCCCCGACTCCGCTATCTTTAAAAGCCCTATCTAGCTCTCTCTTGAAAGTATCCGGAGAACCAGCCTCCACCGCCTCCACCGCCTCTGAGGCAGAGAACTCCACAGACTCACAACTCTATGGGTGAAAAAGTGTTTCCTCGTCTCCGTTCTAAAAAGAGCCTTAGAGAGAGGAGGAGAGAGAGAGAGAGAGAGAGAGAGAGAGAGAGAGAGAGAGAGAGAGAGATATTCTTAAACTCTGTGTGTGTGTGTGTGTGTGTGGCCCCTGGTTCTGGACTCCCCCAACATTGGGAACATGTTTCCTGCCAATCCCTTAATAATCTTATATGTTTCAATAAGATCACCTCTCATCCTTCTAAATTCCACAGTGTACAATAGTCAATTTAATTAGTCAATTACAAGCCCAGCTGCTCCATTCTATCAACATAGGACAGTCCCGATGTTGGGGGAATTCTCTGCCTCAGAGGGCGGTGGAAGCCAGTTCTCTGGATACTTTCAAGAGAGCGCTAGATAGGGCTCTAAAAGATAGCGGAGTCAGGGGATATGGGGAGAAGGCAGGAACGGGGTACTGATTGTGGATGATCAGCCATGATCACATTGAATGGCGGTGCTGGCTCGAAGGGCCGAATGGCCTCTACTCCTGCTCCTATTGTCTATTGTCAATATGATCGTGGCTGATCATCTAATATCAGTAGCCCATTCCTGCTTTTTCCTCATATTCCTTGATTCCTTTAAAGAAAATGGCTGATCATCCAAAATCACTCCCGTTCCTGGTTTTTCCCCCCGTTCCCAACTCCCTTCTCACCTTCTCCGCCTCCATCTCCTGGATTTTCGAAGGCACTTTGGTGCTGTAATCAGCAATGGACATCTTCTCCCTGAGTTTTGCGATCTGCTTCTCAATCTCTCCCTGTTTGTTCCTGAGTTTAGTCACCTCCTTCTCTGCATCAATCAGTCCCTTGTGGAGAGAAAGCAAAAGGAATCAAATCGATCAGAAACTGTTCCGTTAGTTTAGCGGAAACAGGCCCTTCGGCCCATCCAGCCCGCGCGTACCAGCGACCCCGCCCACTTGTGGGGCAGCGGTAGAGTTGCTGCCTCACAGCGCCGGAGACCCGCGTCCCGTCCCGACCACGGGTGCTGTCTGTACGGAGTTTGCACGTTCTCCCCGTGACCTGCGTGGGTTTTCTCCGAGATCTTCACTTTCCTCCCATTCCTAGAGGAATCGAGGACCAGAGGACACGGGCTCAAGGTGAAGGGGAAAAGATTTAGACAATAGACAATAGGTGCAGGAGTAGGCCATTTGGCCCTTCGAGCCAGCACCGCCATTCAATGTGATTATGGCTGATCATCCCCAATCAGTACCCCGTTCCTGCCTTCTCCCCATATCCCCTTACTCTGCTAATTTTAAGAGCCCTATCTAACTCCCTCTTGAAAGCATCCAGAGAACCGCCCTCCACCGCCCCCTGAGGCAGAGAATTCCACAGATTTAATGGGAATCCGAGGGGTAACTTTATCACACAGAGGGTGCTGTCTGAACGGAGTTTGCACGTTCTCCACGTGACCTGCGTGGGTTTTCTCCGAGACCTTCGGCTTTCCTTCCACACTCCAAAGACGTGCAGGTTTGTAGGTTAATTGGCTTGCCTATCGATTTAAAATTGTCCCTAGTGAGTGTAGGCTAGTGTTAATATGCGGGGATCGTTGGTCGGTGCAGACTCGATGGGCCGAAGGGCCTGTTTCCACGCTGCACCTCCAAACATGTCAATGAACATGTGTAGGAAGGAACTGCAGGTGCTGGTTTACATTGAAGATCAGACACAAAATGCTGGAGTAACTCAGCGGGACAGGCAGCATCTCTTGGGAGAAGGAATGGGCGACGTTTCGGGTCGAGATCCTTCTTCAGACCGAAAGTCAGGGGAGAGGAGACCCATTAGAGATGTGGAAGGATAAGGTGTGAAAATCAGTGATCAAAGGGGACGCAGATCAAGGAAGATGTCGAATAGATTGTAGTTATCTAGGGGAAGAATCCAAGGACCCAAGCCGTCTCTCCAGGTGTGGCAGAGGTTCACCTGCACCTCCCCCAACCGCATCTATTGCATCCGCTGCTCTAGGTGTCGGCTGCTCTACATCGGTGAGACCAAGCGCAGGCTTGGGGATCGCTTCACCCAACACCTCCGCACAGTTCGCATCAACCATATAACAATTACAGCACGGAAACAGGCCATCTCGACTCTTCTAGTCTGTGCCGAACACGTATTCTCCCCTAGTCCCATACACCTGCGTTCAGACCATAACCCTCCATACCTTTCCCATCCATATAATTATTTTTTAATGATAAAAACGAACCTGCCTCCACCACCTTCACTGGAAGCTCATTCCACACAGCCACCACTCTCGGAGTAAAGAAGTTACTCGGAGTAAAGAACTTCTGTCCTTTAATTCTCAAGTCATGTCCCCTTGTTTGAATCTTCCCTACTCTCAGTGGGAAAAGCTTATCCACGTCATCCACCTGATCTCCCGGTGGCTCAGCACTTCAACTCCCCCTCCCATTCCCAATCCGACCTTTCTGTCCTGGGCCTCCTCCATGGCCAGAGTGAGTCCCACCGTAAATTGGAGGAGCAGCACCTCGTATTTCACTTGGGCAGTTTACACCCCAGCGGTATGAACACTGACTTCTCCAATTTCAGGTAGTCCCTGCTTTCTCCCTCCTTCCCCTCCCCTTCAAGGCTCTCCCACAGCCCACTGTCTCCGCCTCTTCCTTTCTTCTTCCCACCCCCACATCAGTCTGAAGAAGGGTCTCGACCCGAAACGTCACCCATTCCTTCGCTCCATAGATGCTGCTGCACCCGCTCAGTTTCTCCAGCATTTTTGTCTACCTTCGATTGTTCCAGCATCTGCAGTTCCTTCTAAAATAAATTTTAAAAAAAAAACACTGGCCTCTCCTTTCCCCCCCCCCTAAGGCAAACAGGTTTTGCAGGTTTTTACTTGAAGAGATCGCCCCTTAAATTTGACAACCACAATTAAATCTCTGCTCATCCTTCATCACTAACAGAAAATAACACGCCCTCCTCTTTTAGAAATCTCCCGCGATGTCTCACTCTCCTAGTCCGGTCAAGACAACTTTATTTGTCACATACATATAGAAACATAGAAAATAGGTGCAGGAGGAGGCCATTCAGCCCTTCGAGCCAGCACCGCCATTAATTGTGATCATGGCTGATCGTCCCCAATCAATTACCCGTGCCTGCCTTCTCCCCATATCCCTTGATTCCACTAGCCCCTAGAGCTCTATCTAACTCTCTCTTAAATCCATCCAGTGACTTGGCCTCCACTGCCCCCTGTGGCAGGGAATTCCACAAATTCACAACTCTCTGGGTGAAAATGTTTTTTCTCACCTCAGTCTTAAATGGCCTCCCCTTTATTCTAAGACTGTGTGTGGCCCCTGGTTCTGGACTCGCCCAACATTGGGAACATTTTTCCTGCATCTAGCTTGTCCAGTCCTTTTTAATTTTATATGTTTCTATAAGATCCCCCCCCTCATCCTTCTAAACTCCAGTGAATACAAGCCTAGTCTTTTCAATCTTTCCTCATATGACAGTCCCGCCATCCCAGGGATCAATCTGGTGAACCTACGCTGCACTGCCTCAATCACAAGGATGTCCTTCCTCAAATTAGGAGACCAAAACTGTACGCAATACTCCAGATGTGGTCTCACCAGAGTCCTATACATGTTTGGGCTCAGAGGGCAATGGAGGCCAAGTCAGTGGATATTTGGGGGTGGGGACCGTTGGCGACCCTTCGCTGGGTGGTCTCGGCCCCTGCGGCCGCCGAGTTACCTTGAGGAGGAGGTGGACCGAGCAGCGATCAGAGGCGATCCCGATCGCACATCCCGCTGGGCAGTTCTCCTCCACCAACACGCTGACCGACATGCAGGATGACAGGGTCTGGATGTAGGAAGAGAAGGGGCTGATCATGTCCGCTGTGGCCTGGTCCTGGCACTTCAAGTAACCTGTTGAAAGGGTTAACAATGGTGAGGCCTAACAACCTCGAAACAATACCAACCCATAGTGGAGTTTAGAAACATAGACAATAGGTGCAGGAGTAGGCCATTCGGCCCTTCGAGCCTGCACCGCCATTCATTATGATCATGGCTGATCATCCAACTCAGTATCCCGTACCTGCCTTCTCTCCATACCCCCTGATCCCACAAGGGCCACATCTAACTCCCTCTTAAATATAGCCAATGAACTGTGGCCTCAACTGCCTTCTTTGGCAGAGAGTTCCACAGACTCACCACTCTCTGTGTGTGAAAAAAAATCTCGGTCCGAAAAGATTCCCCCTTATCCTTAAACTGTGACCCCTTGTCCTGGACTTCCCCAACATCGGGAACAATCTTCCTGCATCTAGCCTGTCCAACCCCTTAAGAATTTTGTAAGTTTCTATAAGATCCTCCCCTCAATCTTCTAAATTCTAGCGAGTACAAGCCGAGTCTATCCAGTCTTTCTTCATATGGAAGTCCTGACATCCCAGGAATCAGTCTGGTGAACCTTCTCTGTACTCCCTCTATGGCGACAATGTCCTTCCTCAGATTAGGAGACCAAAACTGTACGCAATACTCCAGGTGTGGTCTCACCAAGACCCTGTACAACTGCAGTAGAACCTCCCTTCGGTACGGCTCGCTACAGCTCGGCTCACACTCACAGTGGGCTCTGGTCTTGGTCAGGTTGTAGTCGGCCCGCAGGGAGCGGGTAGTGCGGATGATGGATAGGGCAAAGTCGACGTTCCGGTCCAGCTCCTCGTCTCTCCAGTCGCACTGCGGGAAGAGATGGGAATAACTCGGGCATCGTCCCGCTAAACCCCCCCCTCCCCTCCCTCTTCCGGAGGGAGGAGAAGAAAGGAGAAGGGGGGGAAGGGGGGGAGAGAGAGAGAGAAGAGAGAGAGAGAGAGAGAGAGGAGAAGAGAGGGGGAGAGAGAGAGAGGGGAGAGAGGAGAGAAAGAGGAGAGAGAGAAAGAGAAGAGAGGGAGAGAGAGCAGGAAAGGGGAGGGGAAGAGAAGAGAGAGAGGGAGGAAGGGACAGGGAGGAAGAGAGAGGAGAGGGGGAAGAGGGGGAGAGAGGGAGAGGGAAGAGAGGGAAAAAGAGGAGAAAGAGGGGGAGGGGGAGGAAAGAAGGGGGGAGGGAAGAGAGGAGAAAGAGAAGAGGGAGAAGAGGAGAGGAAAGAGAGAGAGGGGGAGGGGAGAGGGGAGAAAAAAGAGAGAGTGGGAGAAGAAGAAAAGAGGAAAAAGAAGGAGGGAAGAGAGGAGGAGAGGAAAGGGAGAAAGAAGGAGAAAAAGAGAAGGAGAGAGAGAGGGAAGAAGGGGGGAGGGAAGAGAAAGGGAGAGAAGAGAAGGGAGAAGGAAAAAGAGGAAAGAAGGGAGGAATGGAGAAGAAGGGAAAGGAAAGGAGAGAGAGAAAGGGAGAGGAGAAGGGGAGAAGAACAGAAAGAGAGGGAAAAGAGAAAAAGGGAGAAGAAAGGAGAGGAGGGGGGAAGAGGGGAGAAGAAGGAGAGGGAAGGGAGAAGAGAGGGAGGGGAGGAAAAGGGGGGGAGAGGGGGAGAAGGAGAAGGGAGGGAGGGAGGGGAAGAGAAAGAGAGGGAGGAGGAGAGAAGAGAAAGAAAGAGGGGGGAGGGAGGGGAAAGAGGGGGGGGAAAAGGGAGCAGGGGAAGGGGGAAGGAGGGAGAGGAGAGAGGAAGGGGAGAGGAACGGAGGAGGAGAAAGAAAGAGGGGGGGGAGAGGGGAAAAAGAGGGGGGAGAGAGGGGAGAGAAGGAGAAGAAAGAGGAGGAGGGGAAAGAGAGAAGAGGGGAGAAGAGAAGGGAAGAAAGAGAGGGAGGAAGAGAGAGGGGGGAGAGGGAAGAAAGGGAGAGAGAAAGAGAAGAAGGAGGAAAGGAATGGAGAAAAAAAAGAAGGGAAGAGAAAGAAGGGAGGGAGAAGAGGGAAAAGGAAGAGAGAGAGGAGAGAAGAGGAGAGGAAGGAAAGGAAGGAAAAAGAGAGGGAAGGGGGAGGAGGAAAAGGAGAAGAAGGAGAGAAGGGGAAAAGGGGAAGGGAAGAGAAGAGAAGAAAGAGGGAAGAGAAGAGAGAGAGAGAGAGGAGAGGAGAAAGAGAAAGAGAGGGAAGGGGAGGAGGAGAAGGAAAGGAGGGGGGGAGAGAGGGGGAGGAAAGAGGGAGGAGAAGGAAAGAAGAGAGAGGGGGGAAAGGAGAAAAAGAAGAAAGAAAAGGAGAAAGGGGAGGAGAGGGGAAGGAAAGGGGGAAGAGAAGAGGAGAAAGAGAAGAGGGGGGAAGAGAGAAGAAGAGAAAGGAGAAAGAAAGGGGAGAGAGAGGGAGAAGGGAGGAGAGAGGAGAAAGAGGAAGGAGAGGAAGGAAGAGGAAGGAGAGGAAGGAAAAGAGAGAGGAAGGGAGGGAGAGGGGGAAGAAAAGAGGAAAGAGGGAGAGAGGGAAAAGAAGGAAGGGGAGGGGGAGAGGAAGGGGAGAGGGAGAGGGGGAGAGAGAGAGAGCGACAGGGAGGGGAGAGAAAGAGAGAAGGAGAGAGAGAGAGAGGGGGGGAGAGAAAGAAAGAGAGATAGAGGGGGGACAAAAGTAAAGAATGCAAATGCAAGAAAGAGCAGAGAGGGAATGAACTAGAGAATGCAATTGGAGGAGGGGAGAGAGAGAGAGAGATAGGGATGGAGAGGGAGGGTCGGAAGGGGGGAGAGAGGGGAGAGAGGGAGAAAGAAAGAGAGAAGAGAGGGGAAGGGGGAGAGAGGAGAGGGGAGAGGGGGAGGAGAAGAGAAAGAGGAGAAGAGGAGAGAGGAGAGGAGGGGAGAGGAGAGAGAGAGAGAAAGAGGAGAAGAGAGAAGAGGAACGAGAAGAAGGAGGAGAAGAAGAAAAGAGAAAGAGAGGGGAGAGGGAGAAAGAGAAGAGAGAGGGCGAAGAGAGAGAAAGAAAAAGAGAGAAGGAGAGAGAAGAGAGAGGGGGAGGGAGAAGAAGGAGAGAGAGGAGAAGAAGGGGAAGAGAGAGGGAAGAGAAAAAGAGAGAGGAGGAGGAAGAGGAGAGGGGGAGGAGGAAGAGAAAGGAGAAGGGAGAGAGAGAAGAGGAGAGGAGAAGAAGAGGAGGAGAGAAGGGGAAAGAAGAGAGAGGAAAAGGAGAAGAAAGGGAGAAGAAGGAAGAGGAGAGGGGAAAGAGGAAGAGAAGAGGAAGAGGAAAGGAGAGGGAGGAAAGAGAAGAGAGAAAGAGGAGGGGAGAGGAGAGAAGAAAGAGAAGGGAGAGGAGAGGAGAGGAGAGAAGAGGAGAAAGAAGAGGGGGAGAGGAAGGGGAAGGAGAAGGAGAGAAGGGAGGAGAAGAGAGGAAGGGAAGAGGAAGGAAAGAGAAGAGGAGAGGGGAGGAGAGAGGAGGGAGAAGAGGGAGAGAGGAGAGGGAGAGAAGGAGGGGGGAGAGAGAGGGAGAGGGAGGAAAGAGAGAGAAGAGAGGAAGAAAGAGAAAGAAGAAGAGAGGGAGAGAGAGAGAGGAAGAGACAAGAGAGAGAAAAAGAAGAGAGGAGGAGAAGAGGAGGAGAGAGAGGAAGGGAGAGGGAGAGAAGAGGAGGGAAAGGAGAAGAAAGAGGAAGAGAGGAAAAGGGAGGAGAGGAGAAGAGAAGAGGAAAGAGAAGAGGAGGAGAGAAGGAGAGAGAGAGAAGAGGAGGAGGAGAGAGAGGAAGGGGAGGAGGGAGAAGACAGAGAGAGAAAGAGGGGAGAAGAAGGAGGAAAAGGAGGAGAGGAGGAAGAGGAGAAGGAGAGGGGGAAAGAGAGAGGTGAAGAAGAAGAAGAGAGGAGAGGAGAGGAAGAGAGGAAAGAAAGGGAGAGGAGGGAGAGGGAAGGAGGGGGGAGAGAGAAAGAGAGAGGAGAAAGGGGAGGAAGGGGAGAGAGGGAGAAGGAAAGAAGAGAGAAGGAGGGGGGAGAGGGGAGGGGGGAGGGGGGGAGAGGGTGGGGGGAGGGGTAGAAAGGAGAGGAGAGGAGAGGAGAGAGGAGAGGAGAGGGAGAGAGGAGAAGGAGAGAAAGAGGAGAAGGAGGGGAGGGAGGAGAGAAGGAAAAAGAGGAAAAGGGGAGGAGGAAGAGAGGAAGAGGGGGAGAGGAGGGAGAGAAGGGAGGAGGGAAGAGAGAGAGAGAGGGAGAGGGGAAAGAGGGAGGAGAGAGGAGAGGAGGAGGAGAGAGAGGAGAGAGAGAGAAAGGAGAAGAGAAGGGGAACAGAAGAGAGGGGAGAGAGGAGAGGAGAAAGAAGGGAGGAGAGAGAAAAAGAGGAGAGAGAAAAAGAAGAGGGGAGAAGGAGAGAGAGGGAGAAGAGAGAGAGAGAAGAAGAAGAGGAGAGAGGGAGGGAGAAGAGAAGAGGGGAGGAAAGAGAGGAGGGAGAGAGAGAAGAGAGGAGGAGAGAGAGGGGGGAGAGGGAGAAAGGGGAGGGGGAGGAGAAGAGGAGGAGAGAAGGGAGAGGGAAAAGAGAGAGGAGGAGAGAGAGAGAGGGAGAAAGGAGAGAAGACGAAAGGAGAGAGGAGAGGAGAGGAGAGAGAGAGAGGAGGAATGAAGAGAAGGAGAGATGAGGAGGGGGAGAGATGGAGAGAGTGTGGGAAGGATGGAGGGAAGGAATAGAGGGAGAGAGAAGGGAGAGAGGGAAAGGGAATGATAGAGAGGGGAGGGAGAGAGAGAGGGGGAGAGAGGGTAGAGCAGAGGGAGAGAGAGAGAGGGAGAGAGAGAGGGGGAGAGAGAGAGAGAGAGAGAGAGAGAGAGAGAGAGAGAGAGGGAAGGAGAGAGGAGGAGAGAGAGAGAGAGAGAGCGCGAGAGAGAGAGAGAGAGAGAGAGAGAGAGAGAGAGAGAGAGATAGAGGAAGAGAGAGAGAGAGGGAGAGAGAGAGCAAGAGAGAGGAAGAGAGAGGGGAAGAAGGGAGAGAGGAGAAGAGGGGGAAAGGAGAGGAAGAGAGAGAGAAGAAGGAGAGGGGAGGGGGAAAAAGAGGAGAAAATGAGAAGAGAGAAAAGGAAGGGGGAGAGAGAGAGAGAGAAAAGAAGGAGAGGGGAGGGGAAGGAACTGCGAGAGAGAGAGAGAGGGGAGGGAAGAGAGAGGAGGAGAGAAGAGGAGAGGAAGAGGAAGGGAAGGGAAGGAGAGAGAAAGGAGGGGAGAAGGGGAGGGGGAGAGGGGAAGAGGGGAAAGAGGAAGAGAGGGAGAGGGGGAGAGAGAGAGGGAGAGGAAGAGAGGAGAGGAGGGAAGAGAAAGGGGAGGAGGAGAGGAGAGGTGAGAGAGGGGAGGGAAGGACGAAAGGGGAGGAGGAGAGGGGAGAGGGAGAGAAGGGAGAGAGAGGAGAGAAGGAGAGGGGAGAGGGAGAGAGAGACAAGAAAGACGGAGGGAGGAGAGAGAGAAGAGGGAGAGATAGAGAGAGAAACAGAGGAAAGAGGGGAAAACTCAGATTTCAGGGGCAGGGAGGGAGAGGAGAGGAGGAAGGAGAGAGGAAAGGGAGGGAGAGGAGAGAGAGAAGAAGAGAGAAGGAAGAGAGGGAGAGAGAGAGAGGTTAGGGGCAAAAGAAAAGAGGGAGGGAAGGAGAGGGGAGGGAAGAAGGGGAGGGGGAGGAGCGGGACTGTCATATGCTGAGAGAATGGAATGGCTGGGCTTGTACACTCTGGAGTTTAGAAGGAATGGAGGGAATCTCATTGAAACATATAAGATTATTAAGGGTTTGGACACGCTAGAGGCAGGAAACATGTTCCCGATGTTGGGGGAGTCCAGAACCAGGGGCCACACAGTTTAAGAATAAGGGGTCAGCAATTTAGAACGGAGACGAGGAAACACTTTTTCTCACAGAGAGTTGTGAGTCTGTGGAATTCTCTGCCTCAGAGGGCGGTGGAGGCCGGTTCTCTGGATACTTTCAAGAGGGAGTGAGATAGGGCTCTTAAAGATAGCAGAGTCAGGGGATATGGGGAGAAGGCAGGAACGGGGTACTGATTGGGGGTGATCAGCCATGATCACATTGAATGGCGGTGCTGGTTCAAAGGGCCGAATGGCCTCCTCCTGCACCTGTTGTCTATTCTATTCCTTCTCTCCAGAGATGCTGCCCGTCCCACTGACTTACTCCAGCTTTTTGTGTCCCTGGACTAAAGTTAGTGTCGAGAATGAGTGGGGCAGGTATGGGTTTTCAGGAGGTCATTCAGATAGTAGTAGAACTGGGCCATTCAGCCCATTGAGTCTACCCCGCCATTCAACTGGTTCTTGATTCCCCTACTCTGGGTAAAAGACTCTGGGCGTCTACCCGATCTATTCCTCTCATGATGGTGGGATATGGGCCAAACGCAGGCAGGTGGGGGCTAGTGTAGCTGGGACAAGTTGGTCGGCATGGGTCATATGAAGAAAGACTGGATAGACTCGGCTTGTACTCGCTAGAATTCAGAAGATTGAGGGGGGATCTTATAGAAACTTACAAAATTCTTAAGGAGTTGGACAGGCTAGATGCAGGAAGATTGTTCCCGATGTTGGGGAAGTCCAGAACTAGGGGTCACAGTTTAAGGATAAAAGGGAAGTATTTTAGGACTGAGATGAGAAAATCATTTTTTTCACAGAGAGTGGTGAATCTGTGGAATTCTCTTAATAATAATAATAATAAATGTTATTTATGGGCGCCTTTCAAGAGTCTCAAGGACGCCTTACAAAAATTTAGCAGGTAGAGGAAAAACATGTAAGCGGAATGAAATAAATAGTAGAGACATGACTAGTACACAAAGTAAAGACAGAATTCAATTCAAAACACAATATGAGGCGATTCAAGCACAGATGAAAAGGGGGACGTGGGGCTAAGGATAGGCAGAGGTGAAGAGATGGGTCTTGAGGAGGGACTGGAAGATGGTGAGGGACATGGAATTGCGGATCAGTTGGGGGAGGGAGTTCCAGAGCCCGGGAGCTGCCCTGGAGAAGGCTCTGTCCCCAAAACTGTGGAGGTTGGACTTGTGGATGGGGAGGAGACCGGCTGATGTGGATCTGAGGGACCGTGAGGGTTGGTAGGGGGAGAGGAGGTCAGTGAGATATGGGGGGGGGGGGGGGGGGGGGGCAGATGGTGGAGGGCTTTGTAGGTGAGGATCAGGATTTTGTAGGTGATCCGGTGGGAGATGGGAAGCCAGTGAAGTTGTTTGCACAGAAGGTAGTTGAGGCCACAGTTCATTGGCTATATTTAAGAGGGAGTTAGATGTGGCCCTTGTGGCTAAAGGGATCGGGGGTATGGAGAGAAGGCAGGGATGGGATACTGAGTTGGATGATCAGGCATGATCATATTGAATGGTGGTGCAGGCTCGAAGGGCTGAATGGCCTCTACTCCTGCACCTATTTTCTATGGGCAAGTATACAGCATCTACTGTACATAGTATTGTAAAGAATAAAATAACATAGTATTGTAAAGAACAAAATAACAGCCGTCAGACTGACCAGGTAGACGTCACAGAGCTCGTACAGCCAGAAGTTGTAGATGGCGGTCGTTACAGCGGGGAAGTCGTAGAGCTTCAAGCCGTGGTTACACGCCTCCACCGCGTGGCTCAGGCGACTGAGAATCCAGCGATCCATCAGGCTCTCCTGTGCCGAGCGCTGCAAGAACAGGCCCTGCTTCATTAGTTTAAGGAGGAACTGCAGATGCTGGAAAAATCGAAGGTAGACAAAAAATGCTGGAGAAACTCAGCGAGTGAGGCAGCATCTTTGCTCCACCGACGCTGCTGCACCCGCTGAGTTCCTCCAGCATTTTTCTTTCTTTCTTTCTTTTAAAATCTTTTTATTATTAACCATATAACCATATAACAACAGCACGGAAACAGGCCATCTCGACCCTTCTAGTCCGTGCCGAACACATAATCTCCCCTAGTCCCATATACCTGCGCTCAGACCATAACCCTCCATTCCCTTCCCATCCATATAACTATCCAATTTATTTTTAAATGATAAAAACGAACCTGCCTCCACCATCTTCACTGGAAGCTCATTCCACACAGCTACCACTCTCTGAGTAAAGAAGTTCCCCTCATGTTACCCCTAAACTTCAGTCCCTTAATTCTCATGTCATGTCCCCTTGTTTGAATCTTCCCTACTCTCAGTGGGAAAAGCTTTTCCACGTCAACTCTGTCTATCCCTCATCATTTTAAAAACCTCTATCAAGTCCCCCCTTAACCTTCTGCGCTCCAAAGAATAAAGCCCTAACTTGTTCAACCTTTCTCTGTAACTTAGTTGCTGAAACCCAGGCAACATTCTAGTAAATCTCCTCTGTACTCTCTCTATTTTGTTGACATCCTTCCTATAATTAGGTGACCAAAATTGTACACCATACTCCAGAATTGGCCTCACCAATGCCTTGTACAATTTTAACATTACATCCCAACTTCTATACTCAATGCTCTGATTTATAAAGGCCAGCACACCAAAAGCTTTCTTTACCACCCTATCTACATGAGATTCCACTTTCAGGGAACTGTGCACAGTTATTCCCAGATCCCTCTGTTCACCTACATTTTCAAAAACAAAAACAAGACAACAAAAAAAAATAATGATCAACATAACAATGATATTGATACATAGGGATCAGGGTTACATTAATGGCAGGTATAACCTACATATGACTCCAGTGCCAACATACACATTGAATATAGACATGGGCCTGATTTACCTATAAGCTAGACAAGCTTAAGCTTAGGGCCTCGAGGTCCAGGGGGGCCTCCGGCCAAGGCAGGACACCTACCGTTCAACTCTGGGCGGGCCCCCCTCTCTATCTCTCTCTCTCCATCTCCCCCCGCTATCCGTGTCCGGGCCACCGGGCTCCGCTCGCTCCTCATCCGCTGGCACGGCAGGCCGCCTTGCACATGCGCATTGCTGCGGCCTACACGTCCCCTCCCCCCCCTGCACATGCGCACAACCACGGGCCAGCACATCATCAGCCGCCCTGCGCATGCAACGGCAACTGGTCGGCTCTGGGCACTTTCTTCCTCGCTTTGAATTGTGGGAGATTTGGCTGCCATTGCTGTCCGGTCGCTGCCTTGCCGCCAGCGCTGAAAACCAACGCGGAGGGGGGACCTCACAAGTGCAACAGCTTCGGGTCTCTCTTCATCTAAATCCGGCCCTGCATATAGACCTCCCGGTCTCTATGTAAATGCAGTTAAGTGTTTCAAAGATAACTTATATATATAAAAAAAACAAAAAGATAAAAAGAAAAAAAAGAAAAAAAGAGAAAAACTGAATCTGGGCTGCAAAGAATTTCAACAATTGAAGTCCCTGTTTGTCGTCAAGTCCGTTCCACCGTATAAAGGTAAAAGAATTATTATAACGGTTGGAGAGCGGACAATTTGTGTTGTGTGAAAATGTTGAATAAATCTTCCCCAGGTCTTATCAAATTTAACCAAGGGTTCAACAATGTCACTCCTACTTTTCAGATATCGTTTCAGAGTACCCATGGAGTGTGGTCGGAGGATTAGAGTCTTTCCAATTAAATAAAATAGGTTTTCCTGGCGATTAATGTGCAGCATTAATCTCTAGCAATGTTGTCCACCTGCTTCATTAATCACGTTTAAACCCAGGGAGAGCCAAAAGCCTTCAGTCCGAAGAAAGTTCTTCTCCCTTTTTTAGATTACTTAAAAAATTTTATTCAAAAAATGTATTTACTCAACATTAAAAAGTAGAGTCAGGAGAGTTTTATTGTCATGTGTCCCAGATGAGACAATGAAATTCTTGCTTGCTGCAGCACAACAGAGTATGTGAATGTGGTGGGCGTGGACTCGGTGGGTAAGGGGGATCGCGTGGTGGGTCGAGGACCCTGGTGGGTATAGATTAGTGTCACTCATACTGACTCTCCTCCGCCCTCCTCAAGCTCTCCCTCTCTCTCTTCCCCAGCATCTCCTCTCTCTCTCTCTCTTCTTCTCTCTCCCTCTCCTCTCTTCTCTCTCTCTCTCTCTCCTCCCTCCCTCTTTTTCTCTCTCTCTCTCTTTCTCTCTCTCTCTCACTCTCTCTCTCTCTCTCTCTCTCTCTCTCTCCCTCCCTCTCTCTCTTCCTCTCTCTCTCTCAACCTCCTCTCTCTCTCTCTCTCTCTCTCTCTCTCTCTCTCTCTCTCTCTCTCTCTCTCTCTTCTCTCTCTCTCTCTCTCTCTCTGACTAGTGGTATGCATGCTGAGATGAAAGCTCTTTAAGTTACCTCTGCAGAGTTGCTAATAAAAGACTAAGGATTCTAATCACTTTGTGCCAGCCTGATCTTTATTCAACATGGTGTCAGAAGTGGGATCTTGCTCGCTGGTGGGCGAGGACTCAGAGGGTAAATTGATCGCTGGTGGGCGTGGAAGGGGATCGATGGTCGGCGTGGACTCAGTGGGGAAGGGCGTGCTGCTTACCTGTGCCGTGTCTTGGGGCTGGTACCCCGCTGCCAGGCCGCGGAGGGCGAACCTGGTGGCGTTCCACAGCTTGTTGCAGAAGTGTCGGTAGCCCAGCACCCGGTTGACGTCCAGATTGATGTCCCGGCCTGCAGGGCAGAGGGGTCAGTCGTCTAGCAAAGGGGCGGGGGGTGTATGTGGCCCTTCAGCCCATTGAGGTCCCTGCTCTCCCGCTCGCTTCCCACATCCCTCTTCCCCCCTCCCCCCCCCCCCCCATCCGCTTCCAGCCCCATCACACACACACACACACACAGGAGCAGGCCCTTCGGCCCATCAGGAACCGCTGCTATCCCCTGCCCCACGCTTTCGCCCATCACTCCCCACCATGTGACCTTCTGCCCCCCACCACACCTTCCCCTCCCCCCTCTCCCTTGCTCACCCACCTCCCCCTCTCTTCCTCCTGCCCCCCCCCCCCTCCCCTCCCCCCCCCCCCCCCTCATCGACTACTTAGAATAAAGGGGAGGTCTTTTAACACTGTTGAGAAAAAACTTTTTCACCCAGAGAGTTGTGAATTTGTGGAATTCCCTGCCACAGGGGGGCAGTGGAGGCCAAATCACTGGAAGGATTTAAGAGAGAGTTAGATAGAGCTCTAGGGGCTGGTGGAGTCAAGGGATATGGGGAGAAGGCAGGAACGGGATACTGATTGGGGATGATCAGCCATGATCACATTGAATTGCGGTGCTGGTTCGAAGGGCCGAATGGCCTCTCCTGCATCTATTTTCTCTCTCCCCCGCTCTCTTCCTTCTGTCCCTCCCCCACGCTACTTCCCCTCTCCTTCTCTTCCTCCCCTTCTTTCCCCCCAACCCGTTACCTTGGGAGGTGTAGGCACACAGAGCGAACCGCAAAGCATCAGTCCCACACTCCGGAATTCCGTTTGGATAATCCGACTTCTGCCGGGGGGGGGGGATGGGAGAGAGGAAAAATAATGGGATTAAAGTGACTCAAAGCACCAGATAGGGAGAAAGAGGGGGGGAGGCAGGGAGAGACAGAGAGGCAGGAGGGAGAGAGAGGGGGGGAGAGAGAGAGAGAGAGAGGGGGGAGGGAGGGAGAGAGAGATAGAGAGAGGGAGGGAGGGGGAGGAGGAGAGAGAGGGAGAGAGACAGAGAGGGGGACTGAAAGAGAGGGGACCTGGGAGAAGAGAGGGGAGAGAGGGAGAGGAGGGGGGAGAGAGAAGGAGGGGGAGAGAGGGAGAAAGAAGAGGGAGGGAGAGAGTGGGTGGGAAAGTGAGGGAGGGAGAGAGAGAGGGAGAGTGGGAGGAGGGAGAGAGGGTGGGAGAGAGAGGGAGAGAGAGGGGACGAAGGAGAGAGGGAGAGAGAGAGTGGAACAGCAGCTCAGCCACCGTGCCGCCCTGTGCTGTTAGTGGATGAGGCCACTCTGCCCCTCGCAGTGTGCTAGCAGCGTGGCTGGTCTGGGCTCGGCATACCTGGCCTGCTTGTGCTCTCTCGATCTCTACGGGCTCCAGGTTGCTGTCCAACAGTTGTGCGTGCAGACCCTGTGGGGAAGAGCAAGCGGGGAACATCAACCACTCCTCCGCACCCCCCTCCCCACCTAGACTATCCCCCCCCCCCCCCCCCCCCTCCCCAAAACCACCGCAGCCACACGCTCCTCCCGAGCGAAAACCCGGGGAATTTATTCAAGAGAGCGCACTGTAGAGTTGCTGCCTCACAGCACCGGAGACCGACGTTTGATCCCGACTACGGGTGCTGTCTGTGCGGAGTTTGCACGTTCTCCCCGTGACTTGCATGGGTTTTAGAGTCATACAGCGATACAGTGTGGAAACAGGCCATTCGGCCCAACAATGTCCCCGCTACACTAGTCCCACCTGCCTGCGCTTGGTCCATATCGCTCCAAACCTAACCCTATCCATGTATCTGTCCAACTGTTTCTTAAATGATGGGATAGTCCCAGCCTCAACTACCTCCTCTGGCAGCTCGTTCCATATACCCACCCCCTCTGTGTTGAAAAGTTACCCCTTGGATTCCTATTAAATCTTTAACCCTGCACCTTGAACCTGTATCCTCTGGTCCTAGATTCCCCTACTTTGGGCAAGGGACTCTACCCGATATATTCCTCTCATGATTTTGTAATCTCCGAGATCTTCGGTTTCCTCCCACGCCAAAGACGTACAGGTTTGTACAGACGTACAAAGATTAATAAAGATACATAATCATTTTTATGTCAATAGACAATACGTGCAGGAGGAGGCCATTCGGCCCTTCGATCCTGCACTGCCATTCAATGCGATCATGGCTGATCATCCAACTCAGTATCCTGTACCTGCCTTCTCTCCATACCCCCTGATCGCTTTAGCCACAAGGGCCACATCTAACCCCCTCTTAAATATAGCCAAATAAACTGTCCTCAACTACCTTCTGTGGCAGAGAATTCCACAGATTCACCACTCTCTGTGTAAAAAATGTTTTCCTCATCTTGGTCCTAAAAGACTTCCCCCTTATCCTTAAACTGTGACCCCTAGTTCTGGACTTCCCCAACATCGGGAACAATCTTCCTGCATCTAGCCTGTCCAACCCCTTAAGAATGTTGTAAGTTTCTAAAAGATCCCCTCTCAATCTTCTAAATTCAATGTGAACATGGCTGATCATCCACAATCAGTACCACGTACCTGCCTCTCCCCATCCCCAATCATGCCTGTCCCGCTGAGTTAGTGCAATGTTTGTGTCCCCATCAGCCCCTGACGGAGTCTCGCTATCTTAGGTGCAGGAGGAGCCCTATCCAGCACCGCTCTCTGATCAAAGTATCCAGAGAACCGTTCCTGCCTCCCCCAGCCCCTGCCCGCTCTTTAAGAGCCCCATCTAGCTCTCTCTTGAAAGTATCCAGAGAACCGGCCTCCACCGCCCTCTGAGGCAGAGAATTCCACAGACTCACAACTCTGACAACTCTTACCTCCAGCGAGATGCCCATGATCACATCCAGCGGGTCGATGACGTTACCGAGGGACTTGCTCATCTTGCGCCCGTGGGTGTCACGGACAATGGCGTGAAGGTAGACCTGAGCGCGCAGCGAGAAAACGTTCGTTAGTTCAGTTTAGTTTATTGTCACGCGTACCGAGGTACAGCAAAGAGCTTTCGTCGCATGCTGTCTCGAAGGTGCTGGTGCTGGCTCGAAGGGCCGAATGGCCTACTCATGCACCTATTGCCTATTGTCCGTCCAGAACGTGGAAAAACAATACGCGATTCCAATCGAGCCATGTAGATACAGGATAAAGGGAACAACGTCAATAATAGCAACACTTTATTGATCCATAGTAACATAGAAAATAGGTGCGGGAGGAGGCCCTTCGAGCCAGCACCGCCATTCATTGTGATCATGGCTGATCGTCCCCAATCAATAACCCGTGCCTGCCTTCTCCCCATATCCCTTGACTCCACTAGCCCCTAGAGCTCTATCTAACTCTCTCTTAAATCCATCCAGTGACTTGGCCTCCACTGCCCTCTGTGGCAGGGAATTCCACAAATTCACAACTCTCTGGGTGAAAATGTTTTTTTTTTCTCATCTCAGTCTTAAATGACCTCCCCTTTATTCTGAGACTGTGTGGCCCCTGGTTCTGGACTCGCCCAACATTGGGAACGTTTTTCCTGCATCTAACTTGTCCAGTCCTTTTATAATTTTATATGTTTCCATAAGACCCCCGCCCCCCCCTCTCATCCTTTTAAACTCCAGTGAATACAAGCCCAGTCTTTTCAATCTTTCCTCATATGACAGTCCCGCCATCCCAGGGATCAATCTCGTGAACCACACTGACTCAATCACAAGGATGTCCTTCCTCAAAATAGGCTGGGCACAGTGATATTCTTTGCTTACACACCCAATGTATACAAATAGTGGCCAACTAAAGGTCAAGAGGAGAATTAGGCCATTCAGCCCATCAAGTCTACTCCGCCATTCAATCTTGGCTGATCTATCTCTCCCTCCTAACCCCATTCTCCTGCCTTCTTCCCATAACCCCTGGCACCTGTACATAGGATTATTAAGGGATTGCACACTCTAGAGGCAGGAAATATGTTGCTGACTACATTTAACTTAAGTTCACCAGGTTAATTTCCGGGATGGCAGGACTGTCATATGTTGAGAGAATGGAGCAGCTGGGCTTGTACACTCTGAAGTTTAGAAGGATGAGAGGCCATCTTATTGAAACATGTAAAATTATTAAGGGTTTGGACACACTAGAGGCAGGAAACATGTTCCCAATGTTGGGGGAGTCCAGAACCAGGGGCCACACAGTTTAAGAATTAGGGGTAAGCCATTTAGAACGGAGAGGAGGAAACACTTTTTCTCACAGAGAGTTGTAAGTCTGTGGAATTCTCTGCCTCAGAGGGCGGTGGAGGCCGGTTCTCTGGATGCTTTCAAGAGAGAGCTAGATAGGGCTCTTAAAGATAGCGGAGTCAGGGGATATGGGGAGAAGGCAGGAACGGGGTACTGATTGTGGATGACCAGCCATGATCATGTTGAATGGCGGTGCTGGCTCGAAGGGCCGAATGGCCTCCTCCTGCACGTATTGTCAACGTGACCTGCGTGGGTTTTCTCCGAGATCTACGGATTCCTCCCAAACTCCAAAGGCGTGCAGGTTTGCAGGTTAATTGGCTTGGTGTAAATGTAAACATTGCCCCCAGTGCGTGTGGGATAGTGTTAGTGTGCGGGGATCGCTGGTCGGCGCGGACCCGGTGGGCCGAGGCGCCGGTTTCGGCGCTGTATCTCCGAACTAAACTGCGCTGGTACCTCTTTGAAAGGGAGTTTGCCGGTTAGTTTCAGGCCCAGCATCACCATGCGAGCAACCCAGAAGAAGAGGATATCATGGCCGGTCTCCAGCAAGGTGCCTGGGTAGAAGATCTTGAAGTCTTCCGTCTGTCAAAGAAGAATTCACAGTCGTTAATGTCACAGCTCAGTACCGAACCTCACGCAAGGGTTTTTGAGGAAGGACATTCTTGCTATTGAGGGAGCCCAGCGTAGGTTCAC
>NW_026576267.1:35000-131166 GCF_028641065.1 Leucoraja erinaceus
TCTCTCTCAGCCCCCCCCCTCTCTCTCCCCCCCTCGCTATCTCTCCCCCTCTATCTCTCCCCCTCTATCTCTCCCCCTCTATCTCCCCCCTCTATCTCTCCCCCTCTATCTCTCCCCCTCTATCTCTCCCCCCCCTCTCCTCTCTCTCTCCTCCCCCTCTCTCTCTCTCCCAGCCCCCGCTATCTCTCCCCCTCTATCTCTCCCCTCTGTCCCCTCTCTCTTCCCCCTCTATCTCTCTCCCCCTCTATCTCTCCCCCTCTATCTCTCCCCCCCACCTCCCCGCCCCTCCACTCCTGTACAAGGCGTAAGGGTGTTTGGGGTGATCGCGGGGACCTACCTTGACGCAGGGAGATGAGGTCCGGAGAGACGTTGAATCTCTCGGCCGCCTTGCCCCGGCCAACGTCCATCGACCGGCCACTCACCCAGTATCGGCCGTCCGCATCCTGAACCGGGGGGGTGGGGGGGGGGAGGGAGGAGGGGGAGGAAAGGGATTAGTTTGGCGTGCAACTCCCGTAGGTTGAGGGAGGGAGGGGAAGAGCGAGGGAGAGAGAGAAGGGGGGGTGTGTGGGAGGGATTAGTTCGGGGTGCCAACCCCCTCCCAAACCTGTTGGTCATCCGTAACCCTGCTTGGTCCTGGTGAATTCAGGAAAGGGGGAAATGGGGACCAGTGGGTTTCCAGGGAGAAGGGGTAACACGAGCCAGATTTCAGGATTAAGGCAGTCCATGATCGGAGTTTCATAGTGTTAGTAAAACAATTCCATTCTCACACACACAGAAAATAGACACACACACACACAGATACACATAGATAGACACACACACGGAAAATAGACACACACACACACAGATAGACACACACAGATAGACACACACACACACCAACACAGACATGCACACACACACAGATAGACACACACACACACACAGAGACACACACGCACACACGCAGATACGCACATAGATACACACGCAGCCACAGACACAGATACACAGATACGCACACACACAGACAGACACACACACAGACACACACACGGGGACACGCACACAAAGGCACATGCACACACACACACACACATGCACAGACACACAGACAGACACAGACGCACAGACAGACACACACACACACACACACACACACACACACACACACACAAAGACAGAGAGACACACACGCACACACACCAACACAGACACGCACAGATATACACACACACGCAGACACACATACACGCACACATACACACACGCGCACAGACGTACATACACTTGCACAGACACACACGCACAGCTACACACACACACGCACAGCTACACATACACACGCACAGCTACACACACTGATGCAGGCATACAGTACACACACGCACAGCTGACACACACACGCACAGAGTGAGTGGGAGTGACACGCACAGCTACACACACAGACGGTTAGTGAGTGGGTGACAGACGCAAAGACACAGTGGGTGTGAGTGTGTGAGTGAGGGGCCTCACTTCTCCGGCAGGGACAGTGGGATCGTTGACGGTGATGAAGTACGCGGGCGTCTGGTGTCCCCACCACAGCTGCCGGGAAATGCACCAATCCCTGCCGAGGAAGCACAGCCCGGCAATCAGCGCGGCACTCTCGGTAACAACCCGACGCCGAGCTGGGCCCGACCCCAAACCGGGCCCGACCACAAACTGGGCCCGACCTCAAACTGGGCCCGACCCCAAACTGGGCCCGACCCCAAACTGGGCCCGACCTCAAACTGGGCCCGACCTCAAACTGGGCCCGACCCCAAACTGGGCCCGACGCCAAACCGGGCCCGAAGGGCCAAAACTGGGCCCCGACCTCAAACTGGGCCCGACCTCAAACTGGGCCCGACCTCAAACTGGGCCCCGACCTCAAACTGGGCCTGACCCCAAACTAGGCCCGATGCCAAAACAACCCCAAACTAGTCTCGACCCCTAACCAGGCCCGATGCCAAACTAGGCCCGACCCCAAACTAGACCCAAACCCCAAACTAAACACTAAACGAAAAAATTAATTAAACATTAAATTAAACAGTAAATGAAAACCAATTCCAAATTCCAAACCACCCCCTCCCCTGGTACTCTCCCTTGCAACCGCAGGAAATGCTACACTTGTCGCTTTACCTCCCCCCTCGACTCCATCCAAGGACCCAAGCAGTCTTTCCAGGTGAGGCAGAGGTTCACCTGCACCTCCTCCAACCTCATCTGTTGCATCTGCTGCTCTAGGTGTCAGCTGCTCTACGTCGGTGAGACCAAGCGCAGGCTTGGCGATCGCTTCGCCCAACACCTCCGCTCAGTTCACAATAACCAACCTGATCTCCCGGTGGCTCAGCACTTCAACTCCCCCTCCCATTCCCAATCCAACCTTTCTGTCCTGGGCCTCCTCCGTGGCCAGAGTGAGTCCCACCACAAATTGGAGGAGCAGCACCTCATATTTCACTTGGGTAGTTTACACCCCAGCGGTATGAACATTGACTTCTCCAATTTCAGGTAGTCCCTGCTTTCTCCCTCCTTCCCCTCCCCTCCCCAGCTCTCCCACAGCCCACTGTCTCCACCTCTTCCTTTCATCTTCCAGCCCCCCCCCCACATCAGTCTGAAGAAGGGTCTCAACCCGAAACGTCACCCATTCCTTCGCTCCATAGATGCTGCCTCACCCGCTGAGTTTCTCCAGCATTTTTGACTACCTCCAAATAGTAAACTGATGACTGAACAGTAAACAAAACTAAAATCTACACTATACTAAACATTAAAACTAGATACTAAACTCAGTTAAAATCTAAAATAAATTAAACTGCACACAAATTTAAAATCTCAACTAAAAACTGAACCAGACGCTGAACATGAGCAAAACATTAAAACTAAACGCTAAAACTCAAAAACGAAAGTACTAAAAACAAAATCAGAACTCAACTTAAATACCTTACAAACAAAAAATAAAATAAAAAACTAAACACCAAACTATGTTGAAACACTTTACTAAACTAATCGATTGAAAAGACTGGGCTTGTATTCACTGGGATTTAGAAGGATGAGAGGGTATCTTATAAAACTATAAGATTATTAAGGGTTTGGCCACGCTAGAGGCAGGAAACATGTTCCCGATGTTGGGGGAGTCCAGAACCAGGGGCCACACACAGTTTAAGAATAAGGGGTAAGGCATTTAGAACGGAGACGAGGAAACACTTTTTCTCACAGAGAGTTGTGAATTCTCTGCCTCAGAGCAGTCTGGGGATATGAGGAGAAGGCAGGAACGGGGTACTGATTGTGGATGATCAGCCGTGATCACATTGAATGACGGTGCTGGCTCGAAGGGCTGAATGGCCTCCTCCTGCACCTATTGTCTATTTGATCGTGGCTTTGATCATCTAATATCTAATACCTATTGTCTGTCTATTGTCTATCTTCGGATTCTTCCCACACTCCAAAGACGTGCAGGTTTGTAGGTTAATTGGCTTGGTAAATGGAAAAATTGTCCCCAGTGGGTGTAGGATGGTGTTAGTGTGCGGGGATCGCTGGTCGGGGCAGGCCCGATGGGCCGAAGGGCCTGTTTCCGCGCTGTATCTCTAAACTGAATTAAAATGAAGCGCTGATGCAGTGTCGCGAGCAGGTTGTTACCTGATGTTGTCCATCCAGCTGAACCATGTCTTGATGTGAGTGTCAGGGATGATCCTCAACTCCCCGCTACGCACCGCGTCTGAGGCCATCTTGGCCATCTCGCTGCACCTCACGTACCACTGGGGCTTGAGCAGGGGCTCCACGATGTCCTTGGAGCGGCTGGGAAAGAGAAGAAATCGTCAGCTCAGTCGAACCTCCTGAGAGGCCGCCCGACCTGCTGAGTTAGGCTGGAGTAACTCAGCGGGTCGGGCAGCATCACTGTGGAGAGAAAGAATAGGTGACATTTTGAGTCAATCGACAATAGGTGCAGGAGCAGGCCATTCGAGCCAGCACCGCCATTCAATGTGATCATGGCTGATCATCCCCAATCAATACCCCGTTCCTGCCTTCTCCCCATATCCCCTGGCTCCGCTATCTTTAAGAGCCCTATCTAGCTCTCTCTTGAAAGCATCCAGTGAATTGGCCTCCACTGCCAATTCACTGGCGTCCAGTGTACAGATGAAGTGAGTAACGTGGATATCATTTAGTGCAAGATAAAGCCAGTAAAGTCAGATCAAAGATAGTCCGAGGGTCACTGAATGTAAGCATGCAGGTACAGCAGGCAGTGAAGAAAGCGAATCGCATGTAGGCCTTCATAATAGCTGAGTATAGGAGCAAGGAGGTCCTTCTGCAGTTGTACAGGGCCCTAGTGAGACTACACCTGGAGTATTGTGTGTAGTTTTGGTCTCCTAATTTGAGGAAGGACATTCTTGCTATTGTGGGAGTGCAGCGTAGGTTCACCAGGTTAATTCCCGGGATGGTGGGACTGTCATATGGTGAAAGAATGGAGCGCCTGGGCTTGTATACACTGGAATTTGGAAGGATGAGAGGCTATCTTTCCGGCGGCTGTCACTCTACTCAACAACGTACCTCGTTGACTGCCAATCACCACCGGACACTTATTATTTTTTTATTCAAATCGTTTGCTATGTCGCTCTTCAAGGGAGATGCTAAATGCATTTCGTTGTCTCTGTACTGTACACTGACAATGACAATTAAAATTGAATCTGAATCTGAATCTGGGTATCTTATTAAGGGGTTGGACACGCTAAGGGCAGGAAACATGTTCCTGATGTTGGGGGAGTCCAGAACCAGGGGCCACAGTTTAAGATAGACAAAAATGCTGGAGAAACTCAGCGGGTGAGGCAGCATCTATGGAGCAAAGGAAATAGGGAACGTTTCAGGCCAAAACCCTTCTTCAAACAGTTTAAGAATAACGGGAAAGCCATTTAGAACGGAGACAAGGAAACACGTTTTCACCCAGAGAGTTACGAGTCTGTGGAATTCTCTGCCTCAGAGCGCGGTGGAGGCCAGTTCTCTGGATAGTTTCAAGAGAGAGCTAGATAGGGCTCTTGAAGATCGCGGAGTCAGGGGATATGGGGAGATAAGGCATGAACAGGGTACTGATTGGGGATGATCAGCCATGATCATGTTGAATGGCGGTGCTGGCTCGATTTCGATTTTGGTATTTCTATTTCGCCTGCGGCCTGTCTTGTTCCCCGACCCAGGTCCTCACCTGCACACGGGCACCACCATTGGGTTGTCCTTCACCTCCTTGAAGAGTCCCTTCTGCGTCAGGGCTGCCAGCACCGCCTTGCGCGCATCAAATCGCTTCATCCCCTGAACAGAAGATAACAAAATAACCAGCGATGTCAAAGAAGACAGGAGACAAAAAGCTGGAGTAACTCAGCGGGACAGGCAGCATCTCTGGAGAGAAGGAAGGGCTGACGTTTTGGGTCAGGACCTGATTCTAACAGATTCCCATTCAATCCTCCCTCTCTCCTTAAACCTTTATCCTCTGTTTTGGATATAAGACTGGGCACTCATAGGCCATAAGTGATAGGAGCAGAATTAGGCCATTCGGCCCATTAATTCTACTCCGCCATCCAATCATGGCCGATCTATCTCTCCCTCCTAACCCCATTCTCCTGCCTTCTCCCCATAACCCCTGACACCCGAGCTAATCAAGAATCTGTCTCTGCCTTAAAAATATCCACTGACTTGTGGCCTCCACAGCCTTCTGTGACAAAGAATTCCACAGATTCACCACCCTCTGACTAAAGAAATTCCTCCTCATCTCCTTCCTAAAGGGATGTCCTTTGTCCTTTAATTCTGAGGCTGTGGCCTCTGATCCAAGACTCTCCCACCAGTGGAAACATCCTCTACACCAGTGGTTCTCAAATGGGGGTACGCGTACCCCTGGGGGTACGTGAGATTTTAAAATATAGGGCTACATATACAGGGCCGGCCTTAGGATGTGCGGGGCCCAATTGGGAACAATTTTGGTGAACCCCAGATTCCCAGCCAAGGTGTGTCAGCCCAGTTATTTAGTATATATTATGAAATTGTACACTAGGTGCTATGGATTGTACACTGTGTGAATCTCTCCTGCTCCCTCCCGTTTGACTGTCAGTAGCTCCGCGGCTTCCAACCTTTACCGTAGCTGCTAATTACCATTAAACTGCATCATGTGATTGGACACAATGCCCTTGGAGACAGCGGCTGATTGGACGGGAGGAGACCTATTTGTTGATTGGACGGATATTTTAAAGCAAGCTGGTTGGTGATTGGATGCAATCCCCTTAGAGACAGCGTTTAATTGGCCACCAAATAAAATGGTCAAATCTGTAACAAAAATCGCTGGTCGGTGCGAACTCAGTAACTATCTGGTTGTTTCTCCAAACTAAACAGTATAACATACAGGTACATTCATTTAAAATTAAAGTCAGTGATGATTTCACATGATTTCTTACTGTGTAAAGCTCAATATCTGACCAATTTCTGTTTAACACGTTTGGTCTGCCCAAAACAGTTCATATCTATCAAACCGATGATAAATATTTTTATTTTTTAGCAATTTCTGCTTTTATTTAAAATTAAGTTAATGATTTCTTTTTGAGCACAGATCTTTACTATGATCCCAAAAGAGGACACTTTATGTTGATAATTATTTTTATGTGCACAAATCTTTATTTATAATTAAGTTAATTATTTCTTTCTTTTTTTTAGTTATATCTTTTTATTTCCAAATAGTTCAAGAGAGACCACTACAAATGAGCAGTGTTTTGCACATTTATGGAGTTTTAAATGGTTCATTTTATAGTTTTAAATGGTTATATGGTCACTGTTTTCACTAGGTTACACAAAAAAGCTGGAGAAACTCAGCGGGTGCAGCAGCATCTATGGAGCGAAGGAAATAGGCAACGTTTCGGGCCGAAACCCTTCTTCAGACTGATCGGGGGCGGGGGTGGGTGGGGACAAGAAAGGGAAAAGGAGGAGGAGCCCGAAGGCTGGGGGATGGGAGGAGACGGCAGGGGGGCTGAGGGAGGGGAGGAGACAGCAAGGACTAACAAAATTGGGAGAATTCGATGTTCATGCCCCCGGGGTGCAGACTCCCCAAACGGAATATGAGGTGCTGTTCCTCCAATTTCCGGTGCTGCTCGCTGTGGCCATGGAGGAGACCCAGGACAGAGAGGTCGGAGACGGAGTGGGAGAGGGAGTTGAAGTGCTGAGCCACCGGGAGGTCAGCTTGGTTATTGCGGACCGAGCGGAGGTGTTTGGCGAAACGATCGCCCAACCTCCGCTTGGTCTCACCGATATAGATCTGCTGACATCTAGAGCAGCGGACGCAATAGATGAGGTTGGAAGAGATGCAGGTAAACCTCTGTCGCACCTGGAACGATTGCTTGGGTCCTTGAACGGAGTCGAGGGGGGAGGTAAAGGGACAAGTGTTGCATCTCTTGCGGTTGCAAGGGAAAGTGCCCGGGGAGGGGGTGGACCGAGAGGGAAGGGAAGAATTGACAAGGGAGTTATGGAGGGAGCGGTCTTTGCGGAAGGCAGATATGGGGGGAGATGGGAAGATGTGGCGAGTGGTGGGGTCACGTTGGAGGTGGCGAAACTGACGGAGGATTACTTTTTGTATGTGACGGCTGGTGGGGTGAAAGGTGAGGACTAGGGGGACTCGGCCCTTGTTGCGAGTGCGGGGATGGGGAGAGAGAGCAGTGTTGCGGGGTATGGAAGAGACCCTGATGCGAGCCTCATTTATGGTGGAGGATGGGAACCCCCGTTCCCTGAATAGTGAGGACATTTCAGATGTCCTGGTGTGGAACGCTTCATCCGTGGAGCAGATGCGGCGTAGACGGAGGAATTGGGAGTAGGGGATGGAGTCCTTACAGGAAGCAGGGTGGGAAGAAGTGTAGTCCAGATAGCCATGGGAGTCAGTGGGTTTATAGTGTATGTCGGTCAGAAGTCTATCACCTGCAATGGAGATAGTGAGGTCAAGGAATGGTAGGGAAGTGTCGGAAATTTTCACTACATTAGTTTGAATCACTACATTTTAGTGATGAGAAATATTTGCAATAAATTTAGTCATGGATTATTAACATTTAAAATGTTCGAAATAGTTTTTTTTCAAATGTTTGAATTTTATATGTGTTTATCAGTTCCAAAGTTTAATAAATCAGACACTGATGGCGCAGTGCTCTGTTTTAAATCTTTTTTTTTCAACCAAAAATGCTTTGCGCTGGTTAGGGGGTACTTGGCTGAAAAGATATTTCACAGGGGGTACATCACTGAAAAAAGGTTGAGAACCACTGCTCTACACATCCACTCTATCCAGGCCTTTCACTATACGGTAAGTTTCAGTGAGGTCCCTCCCCTCATCCTTCTTGGTCGGCGTGTACTTGGCGGGGCGAAGGTCCTGTTGTCGCGCTGAACTGAACAAGGATTGGTGACATTTCGGGTCGGGACCCTTCTTCACACCACTACAGTCCGAGGTAGGGTCCCGACCCCAAACGTCGCCTATCCGTGACCTCCAGAGTTGTTGCCTGACCCGCTGAGTGACTCCAACACTGTGTGACACCTCAGCAGTGTCACCTCACTGTGTGACACCTCAGCTTACCAAGAAAGGCTCGGGGACGTTGATAAGATAGCCGTTGTCATCCATGATGTTGACAAACTGGAGGCCGTGTCTCATTCCAACTTCATAGTCGTTCTGGTCGTGGGCAGGTGTGATTTTTACAGCCCCTGGGAAAAAAAAAAAAAAAAAATCTCTTTAATTTAGTTTTTAATTTATTTTAAATCAATTTTTTAATTTTTAAATCTCCCGTCTCGGTGCCGTTCAATCATTCTCCTGAACGGAGGGGGTTTAGTTTGGAGATGCAGCACGGAAACAGGCCCTTCGGCCCACCGAGTCCACGCCGACCAGCGAGCGCCCATTCACACATGTTCTACCCGATCCCACTCTCTCATCCGCTCCAGCCACAAAGCTGGGTGGCAGCGTGAACTGTGAAGAGGATGTTAGGCGGTTGCAGGGTGCCCTGGACAGGTTGAGTGAGTGGGCAGATGCTTGGCAGATGCAGTATAATATAGATAAATGTGGGGTTATCCACTTTGGTGGCAAAAACAAGGGGGCAGATTATTATCTCAATGGGGTTAGGTTAGGTAAGGCGAGACCTTAACTAACCTAACTTAACTAACTAACTTAACTTAACAGAGAGTGGTGAATCTGTGGAATTCTCTGCCACAGAAGGTAGTTGAGGCCAGTTCATTGGCTGTATTTAAGAGGGAGTTAGATGTGGCCCTTGTGGTTAAAGGGATCAGGGGGTATGGAGAGAAGGCAGGGATGGGATATTGATTTGGATGATCAGCCATGATCATATTGAATGGCGGTGCAGGCTCGAAGGGCCGAATGGCCTACTCCTGCACCTATTTTCTGTTTCTATGTTTCTATGTAAAAAAACAACTGTTTCAGGTCTGGGTGAAAGTTGATCAACAATATAAAAACTCATCTCCTATCTCCTATTTGCTAACCTCTCTCCTGCTCCTTCTTCTCTTCCTCACTATCTTTTTCTCTATGTGTCTATGTTTTTATGACCTGGGGTCCTTGTACACCGGTCACTGAAAGTTGGCGTGCAGGTACAGCAGGCAGTGAAGAAAGCTAATGGAATGTTGGCCTTCATAACAAGAGGATTTCAGTATAGGAGTAAAGAGGTTCTTCTGCAGTTGTATAGGGCTCTGGTGAGACCACATCTGGAGTATTGCGTACAGTTTTGGTCTCCTAATTTGAGGAAGGACATCCTTGTGATTGAGGCAGTGCAGCGTAGGATCACGAGATTGATCCCAGGGATGGCGGGACTGTCATATGAGGAAAGATTGAAAAGACTAGGCTTGTATTCACTGGAGTTTAGAAGGATAAGGGGGAGATCTTATAGAAACGTATTAAATTATAAAAGGACTGGACAAGCTTGATGCAGGAAAAATGTTCCCAATGTTGGGCAAGTCCAGAACCAGGGGCCACAGTCTTAGAATAAAGGGGAGGCCATTTAAGACTGAGGTGAGAAAATACATTTTCACCCAGAGAGTTGTGAATTTGTGGAATTCCCTGCCACAGAGGCAGTGGAGGCCAAATCATTGGATGGATTTACGAGAGTTAGATGGAGCTCTAGGGGCTAGTGGAGTCAAGGGATATGGGGAGAAGGCAGGCACGGGTTATTGATTGGGGCCGATCAGCCATGATCACAATGAATGGCGGTGCTGGCTCGAAGGGCTGAATGGCCTCCTCCTGCACCTATTTTCTATGTTTCTATATACATGCCCGGGGGAGTTTTACAGAAAGCTAATTCATAAGATCATAAGTGATAGAAGCAGAATCAGGCCATTCGGCCCACCGTCAATGCCATTCAATCACGGCTGATCTATCTCTCTCTCAACCTCATTCTCCTGACTTCTCCCCATAACCCCTGACACCTGTACCAATCTTTGGAATTTCTTATTCTTAGTTACTTGCTTTGCTTTGAAAACTTACTTGAACTCGAGCTTAGTGACCAGAAGCAGTCTTATCTGCCTTAAAAAATATCGACTGACTTGTGGCCTCAAAGAATTCCACAGATTCACCACCCTGCGACTAAAGAAATTCCTCCTCATTAGACAATAGGTGCAGGAGGAGGCCATTCGGCCCTTCGAGCCAGCACCGCCATTCAATGTGATCATGGCTGATCATCCCCAATCAGTACCCCGTTCCTGCCTTCTCCCCATATCCCCTGACTCCACTATCTTTAAGAGGCCTATCTAGCTCTCTCTTGAAAGTATCCAGAGAACCGGCCTCCAGTGCCAGAGAATTCCACAGACTCACAACTCTCTGTGAAAAAAAGTGTTTCCTCGTCTCCATTCTAAATGGCCGACCCTTTATTCCTAAACTGTGTGTGTCTGAAGGGCCTGTTTCCGCGCTGTATCTCTGAACTTCAAATGGCCGCCGATGTCATTGAGATGCGGCAGGTTAACTCACCGGTCCCAAACTCCATGTCCACAAACTCATCGAAAACGATCGGCAGCTTGCGGTCGCAGAACGGGTGCACGGCAAACTTTCCAGCCAAGCCCTGGAGAGGGGAGAGGAAAAATAGATACATGTAAAAATAGGCGCAGGAGTAGGCCATTGGGCCGTTCCAGTCAGCACCGCCATTCAATGTGATCATCTAACACCAGTATCCCGTTCCTGCTTTCCTCCTTGATTCACTTCATTCTTCACACGTTTAAATTATTACGTTTGAGTTTTAATTGTCTACTTTGCATCATGTTGTTACTCGCGAGCAGAGCACCACAGCAAATTTCTTGTATGTGTGGGGGAGGGGGTGGGTGTGTGGGGGATTACCTGGTATCGGGGGTCTCTGGGGTGAACTGCCACGGCCGTGTCCCCCAGCATGGTCTCGATACGAGTGGTTGCTACGACAACCTCCTCGCCTGCCAACAACAAAGACGAGATGACTCGAGACGGTCGCTCTCCCTGTGACCGCGTGGGTTTTCTCCGGGCGCTCTGGTTTCCTCCCACATCCCGAAGACGTGCAGGTTTGTCGTTTAGTTCAGATACAGCGCGGAAACGTGCCCTTCGGCCCACTGGGGCCGCGCCGACCAGCGATCCCCGCACATTAACACCATCCCACACCCACTAGGGACAATTTTTACATTTAACCAAGCCAATTAACCTACAAACCTGCACGTCTTTGGAGTGTGGGAGGAAACCGAAGATCTCGGAGAAAACCCACGGGGAGAACATGCAAACTCCACACAGACAGCACCCGTAGCCGGGATCGAACCCGGGTCTCCGGCGCTGCATTGTCTGCAAGGCAGCGACTCTACCGCTGCGCCATTAGTGCGCGGGGATCGATGGTCGGCATGGACCCGGTGGGCCGAAGGGCCTGTTTCCGCGCAGTATCTCTAAACTAAACTCAGTTTCCCCCAGCGCTGGCGTGAGTTCAGTTTGGAGATACACCGCGGAAACAGGTTCTACCCTCGCTGTATCGAGGTGGTGGGGAGTAATCGGGCGGGCGAGAGTGATGCGGGCGGGCGCCGCTTGCCCCCGGAGGTTAGCGTCGGGACTAACCTGACCCTTCGAGTTTGTAGGCAAAGGAGACGAGGACACCAAACTCCACCTTGTCGACGTAGTTGGGGACCGGCAGGAACGTGCGGCCAGCCAACTCCTTCTTGTCTACCTGTTGGGAGACAGGAACGCGACCATGTTAGTATGTGACCTGCTCGCTATAGAGACCGACCACCAGCCCCCTAGCCGGCATCCCGAGCAGACCAGTACACGCGGATCCCCATCCGCTTACAATGCACGATGACGGAACTACAAAGGCACAACATGAAACTGATTCACAAACATGGAGAGGACCCTGTCACGGCCACCGTGTTTGTATGCAATCCATTACAAAGTCAACAGTGGACCGTCGGTCTCCTAATTTGAGGAAGGACATCCTCGTGATTGAGGCAGTGCAGCGTAGGTTCACGAGATTGATCCCTGGGATGGCGGGACTGTCATATGAGGAAAGATTGAAAAGACTAGGCTTGTATTCCCTGGAGTTTAGAAGGATGAGGGGGAATCTTATAGAAAGATATAAAATTATAAAGGGACTGGACAAGCTAGATGCAGGAAACATGTTCCCAATGTTGAGCGAGTCCAGAACCAGGGGCCACACAGTCTTAGAATAAAGGGGAGGCCATTTAAGACTGAGGTGAGAAAAAACTTTTTCACCCAGAGAGTTGTGAATTTATGGAATTCCCTGCCACAGAGGGCAGTGGGGGCCAAGTCACTGGATGGATTTAAGAGAGAGTTAGATAGAGCTCTAGGGGCTGGTGGAATCAAGGGATATAGGGAGAAGGCAGGCGCGGGGTATTGACTGGGGACGATCACAGAGCCATGATCACAGTGAATGGTGGTGCTGGTTCGAAGGGCCGAATGGCCCCCTCCTGCACCTATTTTCTATGAAGATATGGACAACCATACACAGCCATGCATTTCAAAATCAACTATTTAAGAAACAACTGCAGTTGCTGGAGAAATCGAAGGCGGACAGAAATGCTGGAGAAACTCAGCGGGTGAGGCAGCATCTATGGAGCGAAGGAATAGGTGACGTTTCGGGTCGTGACTGGTGTCGACTATTTCCTTCGCTCCACAGATGCTGCCTCACCCGCTGAGTTCCTCCAGCATTTTTGTCTACCTTCAAAATCGACTATGATCTGTGCTATTGAGGGAGTGCAGCGTGGGTTTACAAGGTTAATTCCCGGGATGGCGGGACTGTCATATCCTGAGATACTGGAGCGGCTGGGCTTGTAGATAGACTTGGTTTATACTCTCTAGAATTTAGCAGATTGAGAGGGGATCTTATTGAAACTTACAAAATTCTTAAGGGGTTGGACAGGCTAGATGCAGGAAGATTGTTCCCGATGTTGGGGAAGTCCAGGACAAGGGGTCACAGCTTAAGGATAAGGGGGAAATCCTTAAAACCGAGATGAGAAGAACTTTTTTCACACAGCGAGTGGTGAATCTCTGGAACTCTCTGCCACAGAGGGTAGTTGAGGCCAGTTCATTGGCTATATTTAAGAGGGAGTTAGATGTGGCTAAGGGGATCAGGGGGTATGGAGAGAAGGCAGGTACGGGATACTGAATTCCTGATCAGCCATTGGGTTCCCTCTAGCAATGTTACAAAATTTGGATTTAAAAATCGGGTCTGCACTGTCCCATATGCTGAGAGAATGGAGCGGACACCTGTTCCCTTTCATATCTCAAGTTAAAAAGGTTATGCCCCCCCCCCCCCCGGAAATTAGCCCCCTTGTCCCTATTACCTCGATGGGCAGAGATGGCGGGAGTTGAGCGTGGAGGACCATTTTTAAATAGCCGGGTGCTGCGGTAGATGACCCACGTCGTCATGGAGTCGAACGAATTTACATTCCTCCACGGCCGCTGACAGTTTCTTTAGGACGAGGCTGTAAGAGAAATGACCATCTTAGGCTTTCTAGCCGGGAACGCGCAATAGACGCTTCCGACAACAAGCCCCCCCCCCCTCACCCACGCAAAGGACGGTACAGCAGGTAGTCCCGTTGCTATTCGTTATAGAAACCCGGGTTGGGTTCAGAGACGCCCCATGACAAATAAGCAACGTTTTGTTTAGTTTTAGAGATACAGCGCGCTGCGAAAGCTTGCGAACTGAACGAGAGCGTCCCCCCTTCTAACTACCCTCCCCCGTTCTGCTCCCTAACCCCTCCCACCGGGTCTTGCACGATTCTCCCCCCCCTCCCTACTCCCACCCTGCGATTGGACCCCCCCCCCACAAATCGCCCCCCTCCCCCGTTCTGCTCCCCCTAACCCCTCCAACCTCACACATCCCCCCCCCCAGATCCCTCACGATCCAGGTACCCCCCTTCACCCCCCTCTCCTCCCTCTTCCCCCCTCCCCCGTTTAGAGATACGGCACAGAAACAGCCCCCCCCTTCGTCCCCCTTCTCCCTCCCTTCCCATCACCACCCTCCCTCTTCCCCCCCCACCCCATCCCCCCCTTCCCCCTCTCCCCCCCCCCTCTCTCCCCCCCCTCTCGCCCCTTTCTAACCCCTTCCCCCCCCCTCGCCCCCCCCTTCTAACCCTCTCCCTCCCCCCGAGTCCGCGCCGACCAGCGATCCCCGCACACTAACAAGGCAGCATCTCTGGAGAGAAGGAATGGGCGATGTTTCGGGTCGAGACCCTTCCTCAGACCAGAGTCAGGGGAAAGGGAGACAGCCTCTAGTCAAAAGAAAGGTCTCAAATATGTTGGACACAGCACACCTGGGAAAAATGCGACTCCTCCTAATAGATAAACAAGAGAAGTTCTTAACGAGTTGGTCTCCATTTATTGACTTCTTGGATTCATGTGGTGCAACAGTATCGTGAGAATTTAGCAACGGGACTACCCTCTGTGCCGTCCTTTGCGTGGGGGGGGGGATGGGGCTTGTTCGGAACTCGCTAGATTTTAGAAGATTGAGGGGGGATCTTATAGAAAATTCTTAAGGGGTTGGACAGGATAGATGCAGGAAAATTGTTCCTGATGTTGGGGAAGTCCAGAACAAGGGGTCACAGTTTAAGGATAAGGGGGAAATCTTTTAGGACCGAGATGAGGAAAACATTTTTCACACAGAGAGTGGTGAATCTCTGGAATTCTCTGCCACAGAAGATAGTTGAGGCCACACAGTTCATTGGCTATATTTAAGAGGGAGTTAGATATGGCACTTGTGGCTAAAGGGATCAGGGGGTATGGAGAGAAGGCAGGTACAGGATACTGAGTTGGATGATCAGCCATGATCATATTGAATGGCGGTGCAGGCTCGAAGGACCGAATGGCCTCTACTCCTGCACCTATTTTCTATGTTTCTATGTTTCTATGTAAAAAACCAACTGTTTCAGGTCTGGGTGAAAGTTGATCAACAATATAAAAACTCATCTCCTATCTCCTATTTGCTAATCTCTCTCCTGCTCCTTCTTCTCTTCCTCACTATCTTTTTCTTTTTTTATACGCACTACATGTTTTTCTACTCTCTACTATCTCTCTCTTTCTCATTTCTCTCTTAAAAAAAAACAAACAACTGAAGTTGTACAGAGAATGTATCATGTCAACATATATTTGGCACCGGCAAAAAGGTTCCACTGCATTGTACTTCTAATAAATAAAATTTAAAAAAAATAAAATAAAATAAAAAGTTCTCGACCCGAAACGTCAACCATTCCTTCTCCCCCCCAGAGACGCTGCCAGTCCCCGCTGAGTTTAGTTTAGTTTAGAGATACAGCGCGGAAACGGGCCCTTCGGCCCACCGGGTCCGCGCCGACCAGCGATCCCCGCACACTAACACAATCACACACACACACACACACGAGGGACAATTGTTACATTTATACCAAGTCAATTAACCTACAAACGTGTACGCCTTCGGAGTGTGGGAGGAAACTGAAAATCTCGGAGAAAACCCACGCAGGTCACGGGGAGAACGTGCAAACTCCGCACAGCACGGGATCCAACCCGGGTCTCCAGCGCTGTAGGGCTACAACTCTACCGCAGCGCCACCGTGACGCCCGACTTACTCGGGCGTGTTGTGTGGGTCAACGATGATACCGCTGGGTAGTAATCCAGCGTGTTTGGGGCAGCCTCTCGGTATCTGCGGCCCATCACCACCCCCCCTTCCCCCCTCCCCCGTCGGCTCCTTACCGGGTCCATGGTGAAGCAGGCCCGGTCCCAGTCCATGGATGAGCCCAGTCGACGTAGCTGGTGGTAAATGCGATCGCCCTTCCTACAGAGACAAACGAGAGATTAGAGGGGCGGCAGTGACAGGGGGGAGGATCAACGCACAGACACGTGCACACACGCACAGACACACGGGCACACTCAGATACGTGCTCACACTCAGATACGCACTCACAGACACGTGCTCAGACACGCGCTCACTCAGACAAGTGCACACACTCAGACACGCGTGCACGCACTCAGACACGTGCACTCAGACACACGCGCACACTCAGATACGCACTCAGACACGCGCGCGCACACACACTCAGACGCGCGCACACAGAAAGACACACAGAAACGCTCAGACACGCGTGCATACACAGAAATGCGTGTGCACACTCGGACACGCGTGCACACACACAGGCACGTGCGCACACTCACATTCACAAGCACACGCGCACACACTCAGACACGCGCGCACACAGAAACAGAAACACGTGCTCATACACGTGCGCACACACAAAACCGCACGTGCTCACTCAGATACACGCACACTCAGACACACAGGCCCACACAGAGAAAGACAGACTAACAGACATACACATGCACGCGCTGTGCCGTGAGGGGAGGGAGTGGGTGTTGAACCGTACTCACTCGTGCTTCCACCTCCACACCTGCTCGATGAATCGCTGCCGGCCCAAGTCGTGCCGGGTTTGTCGACTCTCCCTCCACAGGCGTTTCTCCACCACCACCTGTGTGGCAATGCCCGCGTGGTCACAGCCCGGGTTCCACAGTGTGGTCTCCCCGCACATACGGTGCCTGCACACGCAACACGGGCACACCGTCACACACACGGGGAGAGAGGGGGGGGAGAGGGGAGAGGGGGAGAGGAGGGGGATGGGGAGGAGAAGGGGAAGGGGAGGGAGAGGAGAGGGGGGAGAGAAGGGGGGGGAGAGGAGAGAGGAGAGGGGGGAGAGGGGAAGGGGAGAGAGGGGGAGGGGAGGGGAGAGAGGGAGAGGGGGGGAGAGGGAAGAGGGGGGGAGAGGAAGAGGGAGAAGGGGAAGGGGAAGAGGGGAGGGGAGGAGAAAGGAGGGAGAGGGGAGAGAGAGGGGAGAGGAGGGAAAAAGGAGGAGGAGGGGAAGGGGAAGGAAAGGGGGAAGGGGAGGAGGGGAAGAGGAGGAGAGGAGAGGGGGAGGGGGGGAGGGGGGGAGGGAGGGGAGGGGAGGGGAGGGGAGGGGGGGGTAGGAGAGGAGGGGGGGGGGGAGAAGGGAGAGGAGAGGGGAGGAGAGGGGGGGAGGGGAGGGGAGAGGGAGGGGGAGAGGGGGGGAGGGGGAGAGGGAGGGGAAGGGGAGGGAGAGGAAGGGGGAGAGGGGGGGGGCGGAGAGGGGGGGAGAGGGGGAGAAGGGGGAGGAGGGGAGGGGAGGGGAGGGGGGGAGGGGGGGGAGGGGGAGGAGAGGGGAGGAGAGGAGAGGGGAGGGTGGTGGAGAGGAGAGGGAAGTGGAGAGAAGAGAGGAGATGAGAGGGTAGGTGACAAGATGACGGGAGTAGATGAGGGGAGGAGGGGAGAGTGGAGCGGGGAGGAGTGGAGCAGAGGAGAAGGGGAGAGATGAGGGGGGATAGAAGAGCGGAGGGAGGAAGGAAGGGGAAGGGGAGGAGAGGGGGGGGAAGGGGAGGAGGAGGGAAAAGGGGAGGGGGGAGGGGAGGGGGGAAGGGGAGGAGAGGGGGGGGAAGGGGAGGAGAGGGGGGAGGGGGGGGAAGGGAGGAGGATGGGGGGGAGGGGGAGGAGAGAGGGGGGAGGGAGGAGGAGGAGGGGGGGGAGGGGGGAGGAGGAGAGGGGAGGAGAGGGGGGAAGGGGAGGAGGAGGGGAGGGTTGGGGACAGGGGGAGTACCAGCGGGAGGGAGGGAGAAGGGGATAGCAGGGGTCAGGGAAATGACCCAGGGTTGTAACGAGAGCGGTCACGTTAGGCGGGGGAGGGATGGTATGCAGATCATGAATAATCCTTTGGGATTGGGTTCGGAGAGATCCCGGCTGCTGCGGGTAACGAGAAAACAATGTGGACCTCGGCTCACAAAATGCTGGAGTAACTCAGCGGGACGGGCAGCATCTCCGGAGAGAAGGAATGGGTGACGTTTCGGGTCGAGACCCTTCCACAACCTCACCCACCCATCCCTTCTCTCCAGAGATGACGCCGCCTGTCCCGCTGAGTTAACATAGAAACATAGAAAATAGGTGCAGAAGGAGGCCATTCGGCCCTTCGGGCCAGCACCGCCATTCATTGTGATCATGGCTGATCGTCCCCAATCAACAACCCATGCCTGCCTTCTCCCCATATCCCTTGACTCCACTAGCCCCTAGAGCTCTATCTAACTCTCTCTTAAATCCATCCAGTGATTTGGCCTCCACTGCCATCTGTGGCAGGGAATTCCACAAATTCACAACTCTCTGGCTGAAAAAGTTTTTTCTCACCTCAGTCTTAAATGATCTCCCCTTTATTCTAAGACTGTGGCCCCTGGTTCTGGACTCGCCCAACATTGTGAACATTTTTCCTGCATCTAGCTTGTCCAATCCTTTTATAATTTTATACGTTTCTATAAGATCCCTCCCCTCATCCTTCTAAACTCCAGTGAATACAAGCCTAGTCTTTTCAATCTTTCCTCATATGACAGTCCCGCCATCCCAGGGATCAATCTCGTGAACCTACGCTGCACTGCCTCAATCACAAGGATGTCCTTCCTCAAATTAGGAGACCAAAACTGGACACAATACTCCAGCACTTTGTGTCCATCGTAGGTTTAAACCAGCGTCTGCAGTTCCTTCCTATGCAAACGTTGGTAGAGAGCTACAGCGCAGAAACAGGCCCTTCGGCCCACCGAGTCCGCGCCGACCAGCTATCCCCGCACATTGGCACGGCGCCAGAGACCCAGGTTCGATCCCGACTACAGGTGCTGTCTGTACGGAGTTTGCACGTTCTCCCCGTGACCTGCGTGGGTTTTCTCCGAGATCTCCGGTTTCCTCCCACACTCCAAAGACGTGCGGGTTTGCAGGTCGATTTGGCTTCAGTCGACATTGGGGATTCAATCTACCTCCGTCCCACAGGAAACCTCAGAGGTGATGGGTCTTCCCCTCCCCCCCCCTCTTTCAACCCGGCTACCACTGAACCTGCTAAAGTACAGCAGGCAGTGGAGAAAGCGAACGGCATGTTGGCCTTCATAACAAGAGAAATCGACTATAGGAGCAAAGAGGTCCTTCTGCAGTTGTACAGGGCCCTAGTGAGACCACAGCTGGAGTATTGTGTGCAGTTTTCGTCTCCTAATTTGAGGAAGGACATTCTTGCTATTGAGGGAGCTCAGCGTAGGTTTACAAGATTAATTCCCGGGATGGCGGGACTGTCATATGCTGAGGGAATGGAGCGGCTGGGCTTGTACACTCTGTGGAGTTTAGAAGGATGAGAGGGTTCTCATTGACATACACATAAGATTGTTAAGGGCTTGGATACCCGCTAGAGGCAGGAAACATGTTCCCGATGTTGGGGGAATCCAGAACCAGGGGCCACACAGTTTAAGAATAAGGGGTAAGCCATTTAGAACGGAGGCGAGGAAACACTTTTTCTCACAGAGAGTGGGCGAGTCTGTGGAATTCTCTGCCTCAGAGGGCGAGGGGGGCAGGTTCTTCTGGATACTTTCAAGAGAGAGCTAGATAGGGCTCTTAAAGATAGCGGAGGGGTCAGGGGATATGGGGAGGGGGAGGAACGGGGAACGAGGTAATGATTGTGGATGATCAGCCATGATCACATTGAATGGCGGGTGCTGGCTCGAAGGGCTGAATGGCCTACTCCTGCACCTATTGTCTATGGTCTATAAACAGACCGGCCGCATGGAACAGGTTAGGAGCTTGCCGCGGGCCGGATAAAAATCTCGTGGCGGGCCGGATGTGGCCCGGGGGCCGCAGTGTGCCGACTCCTGCTCTAAACTAAACTAGTGTGAACACGCGATCGCTGGTCGGCACGGGCTCGGTGGGCCGAAGGGCCGGCATCCACGCTGTACCCCCACGTCAAAGGGCAACAGCGGATCTTCCAGCTTACCCCGTATTCGGGTTTGAAGAATCCTTGCTTCTCCCACCAGGAATACCAGGAAGCCTCAACATACTGTGGGCTGTAGGAATCCGGCATTGGACAACTCACATCTACAGAGAGAGGGGAGAGGGGGAGAGAGAGCAGAGAGAGGCGCAGTCAGAGAAAGAGGGAGACAGAGAGAGGGAGACAGAGGGAGGGGAGAGACAGAGGGAGGGAGAGAGAGGGAGGGGAGGGAGGAGAGGGAGGGGGGACGGGGGAGGGGGAGGGAGGGGGAGGGAGAGGGAGGGGGAGGGAGGAGAGAGGGAGGGAGAGAGGAGAGGAGAGGAGGGAGAGGGGAGGGAGAGGGGGGAGAGGAGGGAGAGGGAGAGGGGGAGAGGAGGAGAGGAGGAAGAGACGGGAGAGAGGGAGACGAGGGAGAGAGGGAGAGGGAGAGGAAGAGAGAGAGAGAAGGAGAGAGAGGGAGAGAGAGAGAGAGAGGGAGGGAGAGAGAGGAGGAGAAGAGAGAGAGAGAGAGAGAGAGAGGAGGGAGACAGAGAGGGAGACAGAGAGAGAGACAGAGAGGGAGGAGACAGAGAGGGAGGGAGACAGAGAGGGAGACAGAGAGGGAGAGGGAGAGGGAGACAGAGAGGGAGGGAGACAGAGAGGGAGGGAGACAGAGAGAGAGGGAGACAGAGGAGAGGAGGGAGAGAGGAGAGAGAGAGAGGGAGACAGAGAGAGAGGGAGACAGAGAGAGAGACGGAGGGAGAGGGAGACAGAGAGAGGGAGAGAGGGAGACAGAGAGGGAGAGAGGGGGAAGAGAGAGGGAGAGAGAGGGAGACAGAGACAGAGAGGGAGACAGAGAGGGAGACAGAGAGGGAGACAGAGAGAGAGGGAGATGGAGGGAGATAGAGGGAGAGACTCATTAGGGGCACAGTTACACTCTCAGAAACACCACATACACCAGCGATCAGACATTGTGTGTTAAAATTACTCAGTGGGTCGGGCAGCAACTGAGGAGAGAAGGCGAGTTGACTGTTTTCACACAGAGGGCGGTGGGTGTATGGAACAAGCTGCCAGAGGAGGTAGTTGAGGCTGGGACTATCCCATCGTTTAAGAAACAGTTAGACAGGTACATGGATAGGACAGATTTGGAAGGATATGGACCATGCACAGGCAGGTGTGTGTATATATGCATGTATGGGGTTTACGCATGGATAATGCATGTACATGTTTGTGTATGTGTATATATATATGTAGATTAGATAGTTTGTGAATTAATTGATGAGAAGGGGTAGGAATAAATAAGTGTATACTTCCTCCTGCTCCTTTTCGAACATACAAGATTTAATTTCTGATGTTTATGAATGAATAAGTTTATTGGCCAGGTATTCACATACAAGGAATTTGCCTTGGTGCTCTGCCCGCAAGTGACATGACACACAGCGACAGTTGGGAATGGCACATAAAACATTAACAATAAAACATTATTGATTAAACATGTGACTCAGTGAGAAGTGGGGTGGGAGATTGCAACCTTCACGTGGTCCGCCCTGTTTTGACGAGTGCAATCAACCTGGCGTGCACAATCAAATAAGATCAAAGAGAACAAGTTGTCCAACAACTTTAGGCTGTGCACGCCATACACAAGAAGAAGTGAGAAGTAATTCAATGATTCATTTCATTTCATTTTATTTTGCTTTGTTTATAACTTTTTTTTGTTTTACATGTTCGAAATATGGGGTAGATGGCTGCCCTGCCAGCAGTCTGTTCGTTTTTTTCATCTTTTTGTTATTTTTAGTGTTTGTTAAAAGTTTAATTTAATGTTCTCCGGTTTGTTTTATGTGGGGGGAAGGGGATGGGATCGGGGGGAATTTTTTTTTCAGGTTCTTACCTTCCCGGAGATGAGATTAATTTTCGGATCGCATTCTCTGGGCGCTCCGCAGCCTACCATCGATGGAGGTGGAGGCCTCCTCGGGCTGTCATGAGCCCCACCGCGGGGCGCGAACTTACCATCGGAGCCGATCCCTTGCCTGGGATCGTTCCCACCGCGGACTTTACCATCAAGAGCTCGTAGTCTCGGGAGAGGCCGAGTCGGGAGCTCCAACGTTCGACCAGCCCCGAAGCGAGGTTTGATTGCCCTGCGCGGGGGAGCCGACATCCCACCGATGCAGGAGCTGATCACCTCGACGCGGAGACCCCGTACGCCACCGGCTACGGGAGTCAAGATCGTTCCCGTCAATGGGGTCTCGAGGCCCATGACCGAGGAAGAACAAAGGGAAGAGACTTGAACTATATTTCGCCTTCCATCACAGTGAGGAATGTGGTGGAGTCACTGTGGTGGATGTTCATGTTCAAATGTGTTTTTTAGTGATCTGTTGCTTTTAATTGTATGACTGACCCGGCCAATGAAATTCCTCGTATGTTGCAAAACATACTTGGCGAATAAAATCTGATTCTGATATAAAATGTATACTGCTACTACTAAACTAAACACAACTCACCTTTCTTCTCTCCTGGAGGGGTCGCGATGTCGTATGTGATCACTCCCAAATCTTTCTTTTCTTTCTTCTCAACCTTGGGTTTTTTCTGGGCAATCACAAAACAAATAAATTCAGCAGATGTGCGCGAGAATTTAAAAAAAACCACGGTGGCGCAGCGGTAGAGTCGCTGCCTCACAGCGCCGGAGACCCGGGTTCGATCCCGGCCACGGGCGCTTGTCTGCGCATTCTCCTACCGTGTGCAGCTGCAGACAATGAGACCACACCAAGCCAACTTTGAAGCAGGAATAACGAGAGTAGTTGAGTATAAGAGCAAAGAGGTCCTTCTGCAGTTGTACAGGGCCCTAGTGAGACCACACCTGGAGTATTGTGCGCAGTTTTGGTCCCCTAATTTGAGGAAGGACATCCTTGCTATTGAGGGAGTGCAGTGTAGGTTCACCAGGTTAATTCCCGGGATGGCGGGACTGTCATATGCTGAGAGAATGGAGCGGCTGGGCTTGTACACTCTGGAGGTTAGAAGGATGAGCGGGCATCTTATTGAACCATATAAGATTATTAAGGGTTTGGACACACTAGAGACAGGAAACATGTTCCTGATGTTGGGGGAGTCCAGAACCAGGGGCCACACAGTTTAAGAATAAGGGGTAAGCCATTTAGAACAGAGACGAGGAAACACTTTTTCACACATAGAGTGGTGAGTCTGTGGAATTCTCTGCCTCACAGGGCGGTGGAGGCCGGTTCACTGGATACTTTCAAGAGAGCTAGATTGGGGCTGCACTCCCACAATAGCAAAGTCGTTGTGTTCAATAACTGATGGTAGCTGGGATGAAGTCAAAACCTTTTTTTCCCCCAAATATCAAATACTAGAGAATACCGATATTCATTGATATTTGGGAGAGAGAAAGTTGGCAACCCTACTCCCGATGGGAGAGAGAGGGGGGGAGGAGGGAATGGCCGGGGTGTGACTGGCCCTTGATTATGCTGCTGGCCTTGTCGAGGCATCATGGGGTGTAGGTGTGGTCAATGGAATGTGAAACATGAAGAAATCGAGTTGATTGAGAATCAAAACTGAAATTGGAAGACAGTCTTCTTTGCATGTGGCTCATAATTCACACTTTACTAACCGCATCAGGCTGCCTGAACAGATAGTGTTATCAGAAAAGCTTATGTGTGTGTGGGGTGGGGAAGAACAGAATGTACCATGACTAATATTAATATGTTTCACTATGAGTGCTTATTGATGAGCCTTGTTTTTACTGGAAGGTTTATTTGGTGATGGGTGTGCTGTGGGAAGCTGGAAAGAGTGTCTGAAGAAGGGTCTCGAACCCATTCCTTCTCTCCGGAGATGCTGCCTGACCCGCTGAGTTACTACAGCGTTTTGTGTCTATCTTCGGTTTAAACCAGCATAGAAACAGAAAATAGGTGCAGGAGCAGGTAGAACATTCTGCAGTGAGACCACACCAGGACCCGCAGGGCTGAAGGGCCTGTTTCCGCGCTGTATCTCTGCGCGGAAACCAGAAAGAAAAGATTCTGACCCAAGGAGTAAGCGGGTCAGGCAGCATCTGTGGAGAACATGGATAGGTGACGTTTCACAGAGTGCTGGAGTAACTCAGCGGGTCAGGCAGCATCTGTGGAGAACATGGATAGGTGACGTTTCGGGTCAAGACCCTCATTCAGGCTGTGGGTTGGTGCAGGGCACGAAGGGTCTTGGAGAGGGGGGGGGGGGGGGGGGGGGGGGGGGAAGAGAGTCCTACTAGAGTGGATGTAGGGAGGGGCGAGAGAGACGTCCTTATAGAGCCACCCGCCCCCACCCCCCCCACACACTTTCCCTCCCCGTCCCCCCTCTGTCCTGCCCCCACCCCACCCTACCGACGATCTCACACATCCCTCCACTGAACTGTGACAGGAACTTGACCACCCACAACTCCCCTCCCCATCAGCCACCACCCCCCCAGCTCATGCGGCGTTTGCCTCCTCCGCCCTATTGAGGAACATCCCATCCCCTTCTACCCATCCCCTTTCATCCCCTCCCTCACCCCATCTCCTCTCATCAAATCTCTCGACCTCGCCTAAATCACTTGCTCTCCCTCCTCTCTCCTCTGATCCCCCATCCGGTATACTCCTTATATCTCGCCTTCCCCTCTTCCTCCTTCTCTCATCCTCTCCTCCTCCCCCTCCCTCTCCATCATCTACTCCTTTCTCCACTCCCCTCTCCCCCTTCTCTCTCTCATTCCCCTCTTCCTCCCTGCTTCTCTCCTCCTCTCCCCTCTCCCTCTTTTCTCTCCCCTCTCCTCTGATATCCCTCTCCCCTCCCCTCCCACTAATCGTCTTCTCTCCTCTCTCTCTCTCCTTCTCTCTCCCTCCTTTCTCCTCTCCCTCCTCCCTAACCTCCCTCTCTCTCTCTCTCTCTCTCTCTCTCTCTCTCTCTCCACTCTCCCCCCCCCCCCTCTCCCTCTCTCTCCCCTGCTCCCACCTCAGGCATCTTCTGTTGCTGCTCCTTCATCTTCTCCTGTTTCTGCAGGAACTTGTCCATCTTCTCCCTCTTCGCCGCCTCCTTCTTCAGCTGGGCGGCCGTCTTCTTCACCGGGGCGGGGGCGGTGGCCGGCTGCTGTACCCCCCCTTCGTGCCCGGGCCCCTCCGCTGACACAGGGGCCCGCTCCGCACCTGTGGCAAAGAGGCATGGGCCCAGGTGTATGGTCAGCGCAGGTAGAGAGAGAGATGGAGACACACACACACACACGGGCCGAAGGTGAGTTGAAGATGGCAGATGAAGTTTAATGCGGATAAATGTGAGGTTACCACTTTGGTAGCAAAAACAGGAAGGCAGACTACTATCTAAATGGCGTCAAGGTGGTAAACGTGGAAGTACAACGGGATCAGCGGGTCCTTGTTCATCAGTCTATGAAAGTAAGCATGCAGGTACAGCAGGCAGTGAAGAAAGCGAATGGCATGTTGGCCTTCATAACACGAGGAATCGAATATAGGAGCAAAGAGGTCCTTCTGCAGTTGTACAAAGCCCTAGTGAGACCACACCTGGAGTATTGTGTGCAGTTTTGGTCCCCTAATTTGAGGAAGGACATTCTTGCTATTGAGGGAGTGCAGCGTAGGTTTACAAGGTTAATTCCCGGGATGGCGAGACTGTCATATGCTGAGAGAATGGAGCGGCTGGGCTTGTATACTCTGGAGTTTAGAAGGATGAGAGGGTTTCTCATTGAAACATATACGATTATTAAGGGTTTGGACACGCTAGAGGCAGGAAACATGTTCCTGATGTTGGGGGAGACCAGAACCAGGGGCCACACAGTTTTAGAATAAGGGGTAAGCCATTTAGAACGGAGACGAGGAAACACTTTTTCTCACAGTTGTGAGTTTGTGGAATTCTCTGCCACAGAGGGCGGTGGAGGCCAGTTCTCTGGATACTTTCAAGAGAGAGCTAGATAGGGCTCTTAAAAACAGCGGAGTCAGGGGATATGGGGAGAAGGCAGGAACGGGGTACTGATTGGGGATGATCAGCCATGATCACATTGAATGGCGGTGCTGGTTCGAAGGGCCGAATGGCCTCCTCCTGCACCTATTGTCTATTAATCACGGAGAGTCAGCACAGTTTTGTATGTGGGAGGTTGTGTCTCATGAATCTGATTGAGTTTTTAAAGAAGGTAGACAAAAGATGAGGGGGGATCTTATAGATCTATCCCTTGTTTGAGAAGGAACTGCAGATGCTGGAAAAATCGAAGGTAGACATAAATGCTGGAGAAACTCAGTGGGTGAGGCAGCATCTATGGAGCGAAGGAATAGATGACGTTTCGGGTCGGGACCCTTCTTCACTACTTTGAAGAAGTCCTTCTCCTCTCTCCGAAAAGTCTTGACCCGAAACGTCGCCTCGCTCCACAGATGCTGCCTCACCCGCTGAGTTTCTCCAGCATTTTTGTCTACCTTCGATTTTTCCAGCAACTGCAGTTCCTTCTCGAACAAAGGTTAGTCAAAGGGTCACCAATGAGGTAGATAGTAGTTCAGGACCGCTGTCTGGTTGTGGTAGGATGGTTCAGTTGCCTGGGAAGAAACTGTAGCTGAATCTGGAGGTGTGCGTGCACTTTCACACTTCTGGGAGAAGAGGACGTGGCTGAGGGTGTGAGTGGTTCGTGATGATGCTGCTGGCCTTGCCGAGGCAGCGCGAGGTGTAGATGGAGCTGATGGAAGGGAGGTCGGATTTTTGGGTGCAACGATGGAGCCGTTCCCAAAACTGTTCCCAAATTCATCCCGATTGAATCCCGTCCACGGCACGCGCGCGCATCCGTGGAAGACCAGAGCATGTCGAGGCGAGAACGCACCCCGCCCGAAGATTAGTGTCACTCACACCGTGTCTCCACCCACAGGCTGATAGAAACATAGATAGAAACATAGAAAATAGGTGCAGGAGGAGGCCATTCAGCCCTTCGAGCCAGCACCGCCATTCAATGTGATCATGGCTGATCGTCCCCTATCAATAACCCGTGCCTGCCTTCTCCCCATATCCCTTGACTCCACTAGCCCCTAGAGCTCTATCTAACTCTCTCTTAAATCCATCCAGTGATTTAGCCTCCACTGCCCTCTGTGGCAGGAATTCCACAAATTCACAACTCTCTGGTTAAAATGTTTTTCTCACCTCAGTCTTAAATGGCCTCCCCTTTATTCTAAGACTGTGTGTGGCCCCTGGTTTTGGACTCGCCCAACATTGGAAACATTTTTCCTGCATCAAGCTTGTCCAGTCCTTTAATAATTTTATATGTTTCTATATGATCCCCCCTCATCCTTCTAAACTCCAGTGAATACAAGCCCAGTCTTTTCAATCTTTCCTCATATGACAGTCCCGCCATCCCAGGGATCAATCTCATGAACCTACGCTGCACTGCCTCAATCACAACGATGTCCTTCCTCAAATTAGGAGACCAAAATCAGAGAGCTCCCTCTCTCTCGCGCTCTTTGACCAGTTGTGCATGCTGGGATGAAGTTACCTCTGCAGAGTTCTCCTGTGCTTTTGTCCTCGCTGGTGGGCGGGCGTCCATCGCAGAATTTGACCTCTCCCAGCGCTCTCCTGAACTCTGGCTGGTTCACGCACGTTTCGAACCAGCGGTTGGCGTTTACGAACGGCTTTCTGAACTCAGGATTGAAGACCTGCAAGGGGGGGGGAAGGAGACGCAAAGAGGCGTCAACTCCAAAGATGGTTGAACGCGATAATCGTGCGATTCAATCCCATTTACAAGTTCGCCAGCTGAGACAAGAGACATGAATGAATGAATGAATGAATGGATGAATAAATGGCCAAGTATTCACATACAAGGAATTTTCCTTGGTGCTCCACCCGCAAGTTACAACATGATATACAGTAATAGTTAAGTATGAATAGTTAGGACAAGGTGCAGGAGTAGGCCATTCGGCCCTTAGAGCCAGCACCGCCATTCAATATGATCTTCTTCTGAGGCACTGCCTCAATCCCAAGGATGTCCTTCCTCAAACTAGGAGACCAAAACTGCACACAATGCTGCAGATGCAGTCTCGCCAGAGCTCTATACAACTGCAGAAGGGCCTCTTTGCTCCTGTACTCAATTCCTCTTGTTATGAAGGCCAACATGATATTCGCTTTCCTTGCTGCACTGGTTCCCAACATCGGGAACATGTTTCCTGCCTCCAGCGTGTCCAAACCCTTAATAATCTTATATGTTTCAATGAGATCCCCTCTCATCCTTCTAAACTCCAGAGTGTACAAGCCCAGCCGCTCCATTCTCTCAGCATATGACAGTCCTGCCATCCCGGGAATTAACCTTGTAAAACCTACGCTGCACTCCCTCAATAGCAAGAACGTCCCGCAGTAACCTCGGGCCAACCGCCACTGCCGACTTACGTGTTGGTATGGGAGCAGCAGGGCACAGCTCACGGCAACGTCCGCCAAGGTGATCTTCTCCCCCACCAGGTACGTTCTCAACCTGAGGTGATCATCGAGGAACCTCAGCGTCTTCCGCAGCTCCACCTGTGCCCGGTCCACAGCCTGGGGGGGGGGAAGAGCAGACACACTAAACCAACAAGAGTCAAGTCATGAGTCAAGTGAGTTTATTGTCATGTGTCCCAGATAGGACAATGAAATTCTTGCTTTGCTTCAGCACAACAGAACATAGTAGGCATTGACTACAGAACAGATCAGTGTGTCCATATACCATTATAACCAAATAACCAAGCTGACCTCATCTATTGCATCCGCTGCTCTAGATGTCAGCAGATCTATATCGGTGAGACCAAGCGGAGGTTGGGCGATCGTTTCGCCGAACACCTCCGCTCGGTCCGCATTAACCAAGCTGACCTCCCGGTGGCTCAGCACTTCAACTCCCCCTCCCACTCCGTCTCCGACCTCTCTGTCCTGGGTCTCCTCCATGGCCACAGCGAGCAACACCGGAAATTGGAGGAACAGCACCTCATATTCCGTTTGGGGAGTCTGCATCCTGGGGGCATGAACATCGAATTCTCCCAATTTTGTTAGTCCTTGCTGTCTCCTCCCCTTCCTCAGTCCCCCTGCTGTCTCCTCCCATCCCCCAGCCTTTGGGCTCCTCCTCCTTTTTCCTTTCTTGTCCCCGCCCCCGATCAGTCTGAAGAAGGGTTTCGGCCCGAAACGTTGCCTATTTCCTTCGCTCCATAGACGCTGCTGCACCCGCTGAGTTTCTCCAGCTTTTTTGTGTACCTACCATTATATAAATATATACACACATGAATAAATAAACTGATAAAGTGCAAATAAAAGAAAATGGGTTATTAAAATTCAGAGATTTGTCTGAGCCAAGTTTAATAGCCTGATGGCTGTGGGGAAGTAGCTATTCCTGAACCTGGTTGTTGCAGTCTTCAGGTTCCTGTACCTTCTACCTGAAGGTAGTGAGGAGATGAGTAGACGAGATGGTATATATACACCATAGACCATATATGTACACACATAAATAAACAGATAATGTTCCAGGAGCCACACAGTCTTAGAATAAAAGGGAGGCCATTTCAGACTGAGGTGAGAAAAAAAAATTTCACCCAGAGTTGTGAATTTATAGAATTCCCTGCCACAGAGGGCAATGGAGGCCAAGTCACTGGATGGATTTACGAGAGAGTTAGATGGAGCTCTAGGGGTTAGTGGAATCAAGGGATATGGGGAGAAGGCAGGCACGGGTTACTGATTGGGGCTGATCAGCCATGATCACAATGAATGGCGGTGCTGGCTCGAAGTTGCCGAATGGCCTCCTCCTGCACCTATTTTCTATGTTTCTATGTTTTCTCCAGGATGTTCCACAATTTAAAGCCATAGAGTGATACAGCGTGAAAACAGGCCCTTCGGCCCAACTTGCGCACACTGGTCCCACTTGCCTGCGTTTGGTCCGTATCTCTCCAAACCTGTCCTATCCATGTACCTGTCCAACTGTTTCTTTAAACGTTGGGATAGTCCCAGCCTCAACTACCTCTTCTGGCAGCTTGTTCCATACACCCACCTGTGTTGAAAAGTTACCCCTCAAATTCCTATTAGATCTTTTTCCCTTCACCTTCAACCTATGTCCTCTGGTCCTCGATTCCCCTACTCTGGGCAAGAGACTCTGTGCGTCTTCCCGATGTTTTCCTCTTATGATTTTGTACACCTCAATAAGATCCCACCTCATCCTCCTGCGCTCCATGGAATAGAGACCCAGCCTACTCAACCTCTCCCGATAGAGGGGGTTGCCGGTCAGTGTGGATTCGATGGACCGAAGGGCCTGTATCCACGCTGTAGCTCGATACCAAACTCAACCAACATTTGTGTGGTAAGGAATTGCAGGTGCTGGTTTAAACTGAAGATGGACACAAAGTGCTGGAGTAACTCAGCGGGACAGGCAGCATCTCTGGAGAGAAGGAATGGGTGACGTTTCGGGTCTGAAGAAGGGTCTGGACTTGGAATGTCATCCTGGATCTAGGTCTGGATGTCGAACGCAGAAAAACTCTTCGTGGAGCTTCACTCAGCAATGGACAATTTTATACTGGACAATGTTTACATTTACACCAAGACAATTAACCTACAAACCTGTACGTCTTTGGAGTGTGGGAGGAAACCGAAGATCTCGGAGAAAACCCACGCAGGTCACGGGGAGAATGTACACATTCTGCACAGAGGTCCTTCTGCAGTGGCACAGGGCCCTAGTGAGACCACACCAGGAGTATTGTGTGCAGTTTTAATTTGAGGAAGGACATTCTTGCTATTGAGGGAGCGCAGTGTAGATTCACCAGGTTAATTCCCGGGATGGCGGGACTGTCATATGCTGAGAGAATGGAGCGGCTGGGCTTGTACACTCTGGAGTTTAGGAGGATGAGAGGGAATCTTATTGAAACATGTAATATTATTAAGCGTTTGGACACGCTAGAGGCAGGAAACATGTTCCCGATGTTGTGGGAGTCCAGAACCAGGGGCCACACAGTTTAAGAATAAGGGGTAAGCCATTTAGAATGGTGACGAGGAAACACTTTTTCTCACAGGGAGTTGAGGGTCTGTGGAATTCTCTGCCTCAGAGGGCGGTGGAGGCCGGTTCTCTGGATACTTTCAAGAGAGAGCTAGATGGGGCTCTTAAAGATAGCGGAGTCAGGGGATATGGGGAGAAGGCAGGAATGGGGTACTGGTTGGGGATGATCAGCCATGATTATATTGAATGGCGGTGCTGGCTCGAAGGGCCGAATGGCCTACTCCTGCACCTATTGTCTATTGACAACACACCCATAGTCGGGATTGAACCCGGGTGTCCGGCGCTGCATTCGCTGTAAGGCAGAAACTCTACCGCTGCGCCACCGTGTCTGTCCAAAGATGTCCTCTCCAGAGATGCTGGTTGTCCCACTTTCACAACTTAATTCAAAACCATTGCCGAGTTTAAAGGAGCTAAAAAAAAAAATCAAGATCGTAATAATCTATGAATTCCTACGACTGTGTTCACGAACTCCTATGAATATGTCTACGAATTCCCACGACTATTTCAATGCCCTCCTTAAGGGCCAGTCCTACTTTCCCGAGTTATTCACGAATTCTCCCGAGTCCGTAGGTGTCCGTGGATATATCGCAGTGGCTCGTTGTGCCAGTCGTAGGTACTCGGGGCTATTTTGTTACTCGTGGACATTTTTTATCAGGCTGCGTAAACGTCCTGACTTACCTGATGGTCTGTGGAATTCTCTACCTCAGAGGGCGGTGGAGGCCGGTTCTCTGGATGCTTTCAAGAGAGAGCTAGATAGGGCTCTTAAAGATAGCGGAGTCAGGGGATATGTGGAGAAGGCAGGAATGGGGTACTGATTGGGGATGATCAGCCATGATCACATTGAATGGCGGTGCTGAATGGCCTACTCCTGCACTTACTGTCTATTGTCTATTTCGATGCCCTCCTTACGAGTAAAAAGTTGTAATTTCTTTCGTCCCAACCATTTTTTAACTCGTGGACATTTTTTTATCGGGCAGAAAAAAACGACCCGACTTATCTGATGCCATGAGCACCTACGGCTGGCATAACGGGCCTCTACGATATATCTACAAAGTCCTACGATCTCCTACGGACTAGTTACGAACATTCTGCGAGTTTGAATCAAGGGGGAAACTCGTGAATTACCTGGTGTAAGTGGGACAGGCCAAGCCAGACAAAGTTCTCCTACCTGTTTGTTGTGCTTCAAGAGGCCGATGGCGGGGAAGGTCGAGGCGCAGGCGATCGGCAGCAGCTCGATGTCGGCGTAGCTCGTCCACTGCCGCACCAGGGCAGCCTCCTCGCCGCAGGAGCCCCTCATCTCCGCCGGGGCCAGGAGGTGAGATACCGCCGCGCCGCCCCACACATGCCCTCCAGACTCTGCCTCTATCGCCGGCAGCCCGGCCACGTCGCCCGCAGACGCCCCCCTCCTCGTGTCCACCAACCTCGCCCTCTGTCCGCCGTACTCCAGGGCCACCAGCACCTGGGCGTTGTGGGCGCTGTGCGGGTGGGGGGAGAGGTAGAGTGCGGGCAGTGCCATCGTTCGTGAGAAGGGTCCTGCCTCCGGCTGCAACGGTGGGGAGAGAGGAGGGAGGGAAGGAGGGAGGGGAGAGGTGGAGGGAGGGAGGGGAGAGGTGAGGTGGAGGGAGGGAGATAGTGACAGAGGTACGGAAGGGGTGGGAAAGAAAGAGAATGAATTAATGAATACTTTATGTACATCTGTATTTTATGATGTTTTTTATATGTAACGTATTTTATGTAATGTTGCGAGGGGGAGGAGGGGGGAGAGGAGAGGAATGGGGGGAGAGGAGAGGAATGGGGGAGAGGAGAGGAATGGGGGGAGAGGAGAGGAATGGGGGGGGGAGGAAGCAATGTGGGGAGAGGGGAGGAATGGGGGGGGGGGGCAATGTGCGGGGGTGAGGAGTGTCGAGGAGAGGGATATTCTCACATCACTGCACCACTCCAATTCAAAGCAACACACTTTCAGGGGAAAAGCTGAAGTTTCCAAAACAAAACTTGGAAGATCAGAAAAAGCAAACGAAGCCTCCTCAATACGGTGCCAGATTAAATGAGAGGAGAGAGGGGAGGGACCTGCAAAGTCGCTGGGTTTATCGCAGGTGACAAGGCGGGTTAACCGGTGGCTGCATGCAGCCTGACAGCCGATTGCATCAGCTGCTCATGTCGCCCCGGCCCGCGGAAGTGCTACAGGTTGATCGCTGGGGCGGTGGTTGTGGGCGAGACGGCGGCGGGGATGGGGCTGGGACATGGGGCGCCGCGACACCGTCTCGGTGTTCGGAAATGGAACGCCGATACATTGTCTCGGTGTTCGGAATGGAACGTGTATACATTGTCCTCCCGGGGTTCCAATGGAACGCGGCGACATGGCCTCGGTGTTCGGAATGGAACGCGGCCTGACCAAACGTTCCATGTTACAGCCCTCCTCCTCGTCTAACCCTTGGTCACCAGCTCTCTCTATCCCTCTCCCTCTCTGTCTCCCCCACTTCTCACCGGCTACGCCGTCCACACTGACTGTCAACCGCGTGGAACAAGTCTAACTAGGACCCTCCAACCTCAACCCGGTCACCGCCACCTCCCCCGAATTACCCGCCAGCAGCAAGGAACTCCAAACGCCTTTACACCATTGTCTTATACTTCTATTTATCTCAAGTTAAGGGGGGCAAGATGTACAAACCTTCTGCAAGTTACTGCTGCGAAAAATACGTCGCTTCCTGTCTAGTCCCCTCCAGGCACTGGAAAAGACACATAAAAATAAGGGCAGCGAGATTTTTTTCCGTTGCAATCACTGACACCTAGTGGCTGGAAGACTTGGTACGTTCGCAGCAGTAAACTAGATGTCAGGACCAGAGATTCTGGTCAAGACTCACCCAGTTACAGTAAATGGAAAATGAAAGAGTCAAGAGTGTTTTATTGTCATATGTCCCGGACGGTACAATTAAATTCTTACTTGCTGCAACACAAAAGAGTATGTGAATATGTAAACATTGTACATAACGGGGGAAAAAAAAAGTTAAATAAATAACAAACATAATGAAAATAACAAATAATAATATAGTCTTTGGCAGTTCAGAGCTCAGAGCTTATTCGTTGTCGGTTTTTAATGGCCTGATGAATGTGGGGAAGCAGCTGTTCCTGAACCTGGACGTTACTGTTTTCAGGCTCCTCTACCTTCTTCCTGATGGCAGTGGTGAGATGAGTGTGTGGCCAGGATGGTGTGGGTCCTTGATGATTTGGCTGCCTTTTTGAGGCAGCGACTACGATAGATCTCTTCGATGGGGTGGTCAAAGCCGGTGATGGATTGGGCAGAGGACACCACTTTTTGTAGTCTTTTTAGCTCCTGGACGTTCAAGTTGCTGATGCAACCAGTCAGAATGGTCTCTACTGTACACCTGTAGCAGTTTAGGAGAATCCTCTTCGACATGAGACGTGTTTACATCGTGTGTTTACATCAAATGCGGTTGACTAACCCTTATTTTGGAATCGCATCTCCTTGAAGTTGAAGAGTCATACAACACATTCGCGTGTTGAAACAAGGAACTGCAGATGCTGGGTTACAACAACAAAAAGTGCTGGAGTAATTAGGCCGAGTCAGGCAGCAAATCTGGAGAAGAAAAAGAAATAAGGAATTTCCGCCACCTCCAACGGGATCCCACCACTGGCCACATCTTCCCATCTCCTCCACTTTCTGCTTTCCGCAGAGACCACTCCCTCTGTAACTCCCTGGTCAATTCGTACCTTCCCACCCAAACCACCCCCTCCTCTAGTACTTTCCCCTGCAATCGCAGTAAATGCTACACTTGTCGCTTTACCTCCCCCCTCAACTCCATTCAAGGACCCAAGCAGTCGTTCCAGGTGCGGCAGAGGTTCACCTGCACCTTCTCCAACTTCATCTATTGCATCCGCTGTTCCAGGTGTCGGCTGCTCTACATTGGTGAGACCAAGCGCAGGCTCGGCGATCGTTTTGCTGAACACTTCCACTCAGTCCGCCTTAACCTGCCCGGTCTCCCAGTGGCTCAGCACTTCAACTCCCCCTCCCTTTTCCAATCTGACCTTTCTGTCCTGGGCCTCCTCCATGGCCAGAGTGAGGCCCAGCGCAAATTCGAGGAGCAGCACCTCATATTTCGCTTGGGTCCCAGCGGAATGAACATTGACTTCTCCAATTTCAGGTAGTCCCTGCGTTCTCTCTGCATCCCCTCCCCTTCCCAGCTCTCCCACAGCCCACCGTCTCCGCCTCTTCCTTTCTTCTTCCCACCCCACCCCCCCCACATCAGTCTGAAGAAGGGTCTCGACCGGAAACATCGCCAATTCCTTTGCTCCATAGATGTTGCCTCACCCGCTGAGTTGTCAAACGTACCCGGAACTACCCAAGCTGTTCCTCCAATTTGCGGTGGGCCTCACTCTGGCCATGGAGGAGGCCCAGGACAGAAAGGTCGGATTGGGAATGGGAGGGGAAGTTGAAGTGCTGAACCACCGTGAAATCGGGTTGGTTATTGCGAACCGCGGAGGTATTGGGTGAAGCGATCGCCGAGCCTGCGCTTGGTCTCACCGATTAAGAGCAGCTGACACCTAGAGCAGCGGATGCAACAGATGACTATAGGGGGCGCCGTCCTGTGTGGTATGGCTGCCCAGCCTGCAGCTGTTCGTTTTTCACTCTTTTAATTTATTTTTAGTGAGTTTTAGTGTTTTGTTTTTGGAGCTCTAGTCTTTTTTATGTGGTGGGGGGGGGACTATTTTTCAGGGTCCCTACCTGGTCGGAGAGGCAGCTTTTCGACCCGTCCTCGCGGCCGACCAGTAGGGCCTGGAGCCGAGATCACCAGTGGTGGAGCTCCATCCAGTGCGGCCTGTCAGCTTCGGAAGCCGCGGTCTCCGGTAAGGAAGCGGCCGTTCCAGATGTCCCAAGCCGCTGAGAGGATTCTCCCAACGCCGGAGCACCATCACCCGGTGAGAACGGCCTGGAAACTCGGGCCTCCGTGGAGGCGACTGCGGAGGTCTCAATAGGCCCGACTGTGGGTGAACATGGGATGGGGACTGGACTTTGTGCCTTCCCTCATAATGGGAACCATTGTGGGGGGATGTTTTTATGTTTTAAATTTCTTTATTATTGTTGTGTCTGTATTCTTTCTTTATGTGCTGCATTGGCAAGAAACATTTCACTACACCTAGGTGTATGTGACCAATAAAAATAACCTAACCTTTGAAGGTTGTCCATTGTCTATTGATTGACTATTTGGCGCCAGTTATATACATTCTGATTCCCGCCAAGACCTGTCTTCATTTTAGTCTGACCCCCATCCTTCACGGATCCCCAACTTGTGCAGGGTTTTCACTTTGTTTTCCCTTCTCTGATTTCTACCTACAGTCTGATCTTGGACGACCAGTCCTCACCCTTGACTCCCCTTCATTTCTCCCTGTGGTTTATGGTGAGCTCTCCTTTGCCTCGGCTATTGAATGGCCAGATCTCAGGAACCTTGCACCTCCCATTGGACTCTGACCTTTGTGAATGGCCATTGCCATGCGAGATACAGACCTGATGACCCCACAGTCTTCCCTCCACAGTCTCCAGCCTTAATATGAATATGAATATTAATAATAATAATAATAATAATAATAATAATAATAATAACTATAATATATAATAATACACTGTAATTCCACTGTAAATACGTACACTGAAATTTCAGGCGCACTGCCCAAGTGGAGCTCCAACATATCAGATAAATAATAACACAATGGAAGCAGCAAAAGGCAAGAAAAACGTCGTCAGAATGTACTATATTTAAGTAAGTAAGTAAGTTTATTGGCCAAGTATTCACATACAAGGAATTAGCCTTGGTGCTCCGCCCACAAGTAACAACATGACATACAGTGACAGTTACGAATGACTCAGAAAACACTAAACATTAATAATAATAATAAGACATTAATGATAAAACACCATTGATCAAGCATGTGAACCAACAAAATACCAGATCAAAGGGAGGCTACAGATTTTTGGCTGTTGAGTAGAGCCACTACTCGTGGATAAAAACTGTTTTTATGTCTGGCTGTGGCGGCTTTGACAGTCCGGAATCGCCTTCCAGAGGGAAGTGAGTCAAAGAGTTTGTGGCCAGGGTGAGAGGGGTCAGAGATGATCTTGCCCGCTCGCTTCCTGGCCCTTGCAGTGTACAGTTCATCAATGGAGGGAAGGTTGCAGCCAATAACCTTCTCTGATGATCGGACGATTCGCTGCAGACTCCAGGTGTCGTGCTTGGTGGCTGAGCCAAACCAGACCATGATGGAGAAGGTGAGAATAGATTCTACGATGGCCGTGTAAAATTGGACCATCATTGCCTGTGGCAGATTGTGCTTCCTCAGCTGCCGCATGAAGTACATCCTCTGTTGTGCCTATTCACAGTCAAATAGGCACAACAGAGGATGTACTTCATGCGGTACTCCACAGAGTCGATGGTAGCCCCCCACTTAAGGTCCTTGGAGATGATGGTTCCCAGGAACTTAAAAGACTCCACAGATGTGACTGTGGTGTTGTTGATGGTGAGTGGGGTGAGCTCTCCTAAAGTCTACAATCAATTCCACTATCTTAAGAGCATTGAGCTCTAACTCAGCAGGACAGGCAGCATCTCTGGAGAGAAGGGATGGGTGACGTTTCGGGTCAAGACCCTTCTTCAGATTTAAGGTGAACGGGAAAAGATTGAATAGGAAACTGAGGGGTAACATTTTCCACACAAAGGGTTGTGGGTGTCTGGAACGAGCTGCCAGAAGAGATAGTTGAGGCTGGGTCAATCCCTACGTTTGCGGAACAGTTAAACAGGGTAGGTTTGGAGGGATATGGAGCAAAGGTGGGGAGGTGGGGCTGGTGTAACTGGGACATATGAGGTGAGAAGGTGCCTGATAGTGTAATCACTGTAATCACTATATGACGGGGTCGACAACCTACGGCCCACAGGCTTGTACACTCTGGAATTTAGAAGGATGAGAGAGGGCATCTTATTGAACCATGTAAGATTATTAAGGGTGTTCAAGAAGGAACCGCAGATGCTGGAAAATCGAAGGTAGACAAAATTGCTGGAGAAACTCAGCGGGTACGGCAGCATCTATGGAGCATAGATCCATAGATGCTGACTCACCCTCCAAGATTATTAAGGGTTTGGACACACCAGAGGCAGGAAACATGTTCCTGACATTGGGGGGAGTCCAGAACCGGGGGGCCACACAGTTTAAGAATAAGGGGTGAGCCGTTTTGAATGGAGACGAGGAAACAATTTTTTCACACAGAGTTGTGAGTGTGGAATCTTCTGCCTCAGATGGCAGTGGAGGCCGGTTCGATGGATACTTTAAAGGTCGAGGAATCAGTGGATATGGGGGGTATGTTTAATGTTAAATTCCTTGATAATGTTATGTTGTATTCTTATTAATGTGCTGCAATGGCAACTCAAATTTCACTACCCCAATTGATGTATGTGACAATAAATGAACCTTTGAACCGTTGAACCTTTTGAACCTTTGAGAAGGCAGGAACGGGGTACTGATTGTGGATGATCCTCCATGATCATATTGAATGGCGGTGCTGGCTCGAAGGGCCGAATAAGTAAGTAAGTAAGTAAGTAAGTAAGTAAGTAAGTAAGTAAGTAAGTTTATTGGCCAAGTATTCACATACAAGGAATTCTCCAGAACAAGGGGTCACAGTTTAAGGATAAGGGGGAAATCTTTTAGGACCGAGATGAGGAAAACTTTTTTCGCGCAGAGAGTGGTGAATCTCTGGAATTCTCTGCCGCAGAAGGTAGTTGAGGCCAGTTCATTGGCTATATTTAAGAGGGAGTTAGATGTGGCCCTTGTGGCTAAAGGGAACAGGGGGTATGGAGAGAAGGCAGGAACAGGATACTGAGTTGGATGATTAGCCCTGATCATATTGAATGGCGGTGCAGGCTCGAAGGGCCGAATGGCCTACTCCTGCACCTAATTTCTATGTTTCTATGTTTCTATGTGCTCCGCCCGCAAGTAACAACATGACATACAGTGACAGTTACGAATGAATCGGAAAACACTAAACATTAATAATAATAAAACATTAATGATAAAACACCATTGATCAAGCATGTGAACCAACAAAATGCCAGATCAAAGTGAGGCTACAGATTTTTGGCTGTTGAGTAGAGTAAAAAATGTTTTTATGTCTGGCTATGGCAGCTTTATCCAAAGATCTGATAGCGAGGAAGATAGTCCACTCGACGAAAAAAACGTAGTACGGGCATGGGCAGTTTCATGGGTCATTTTCGGCCCCATTTCCGTAACAGGCTTCCGTCTCCCCACCAAAGATCCCATAGGCTACTAGTGCGGAGACGGAAGCTGGTTACGGAAACATCCTCATAAAAATAAAAGTAATTTGGTAATAATCTTCTCCTCATTTTCAGAATTTTAATTTATTAACACAAACTGTTCCCCTGCAACATTGATTACACTGCGAGTCGGGTCGGGTTATTGAAATGGATGAAAAAAAGGCCCACGTTCCGCTCCGTTGCGTACTACACGTCAGCCCATTGCATTTAGAAGGAGTGGTCTATCTTGCTCTGCTACAGGATCTTTGGCTTTGACAATCCGGAGTCACCTCCTGAAACTATTGTCTATTGTCTATTGTCTGTAGTCTGTAGTCTATAGTCTATAGTCTATTATCTATTGTCTATAGTCTATAGTCTATTGTCTATAGTCTATATGTAGTCTATAGTCTATAGTCTATAGTCTATTGTCTGTAGTCTATTGTATATAGTCTGTAGTCTATAGTCTATAGTCTATAGTCTGTAGTCTATAGTCTATTGACTGTAGTCTATAGTCTATTGTCTATTATCTATAGTCTGTAGTCTATAGTCTATAGTCTATAGTCTATTGTCTGTAGTCTATTGTATATAGTCTGTAGTCTATAGTCTATAGTCTATAGTCTGTAGTCTATAGTCTATTGACTGTAGTCTATTGTCTATAGCCTATTGTCTGTAGTCTATAGTCTATTGTCTATAGTCTATTGTCTGTAGTCTAGTCTATTGTCTATAGTCTATAGTCTGGAGTCTATTGTCTATAATCTATTAACTGTAGTCTATAGTCTATAGTCTATAGTCTATTAACTGTAGTCTATAGTCTGTAGTCTATTGTCTATAGTCTGTAGTCTATTGTCTATAGTCTGTAGTCTGCAGTCTATAGTCTGTAGTCTATAGTCTATAATCTATAGTCTATAGTCTATAGTCTGTAGTCTATAGTCTATAATCTATTAACTGTAGTCTGTAGTCTATAGTCTGTAGTCTATTGTCTATAGTCTATAGTCTGTAGTCTATAGTCTGTAGTCTATAGTCTATAGTCTATAGTCTATAGTCTATAGTCTATAGTCTATTAATAGTCTGTAGTCTATAGTCTATAATCTATTGTCCATTGTCTACTGGGTCCATGAAGTGGTCTTTGGACCAACGGCCACGTGGAAGCGGGATCTCATTTGCATGGGGCCCACGAGCCACCAATCGTCTGCGGCGGAATGTCCGGGGCGGGAGCCAATGGGAATGGCGGCGCTGTGCTATCCCTCATTTGCATGCGGCCACCTATGAAAGGGGGTGGCCCGGCGCGCCCGGGGCACAGTCGGCGGCGGCCACGGACGATGCCGCAGCGGGCAGCCAGGGGCAGAGCGCCGCGCCGGGGGTGTGGGAGGCCGAAGAAAGCGCCCGTCAAGAAGCGCCTCAAGCCGGGCGAGAAGAAGAAGAAGAAGCAGAAGCAGAAGCAGCGGCGCAAGGGCGGCCAGCTCAACTACGGCATCTACATCTACAAGGTGCTGAGGCAGGTCCACCCCAACGTGCGCATCGCCTCGTCGGCCATGAGTGTGATCAACTCCTTCGTGCACGACGTCTTCGAGCGCATCGCCTCCGAGGCGGCCAACCTGATCCGCACCAGCAAGAGGAAGACCATGTCGTCCCGGGAGATCCAGACGGCCGTGCGCCTCCTGCTGCCCGGGGAACTGGCCAAGCACGCCGTGTCCGAGGGGACCAAAGCGGTCAGCAAATACACCAGCTGCAAATAGCAACGCGAAACTCCAGTACTCTCCCCTCCTTCTCTCTCAATCCACACAACTCCGACCCAAAGGCTCTTTTCAGAGCCATTTACCATCACAATAACCAAAGGACTAGCAGCCCCCTTGTCTTTCATTTTTCAAAGTTACTCGATGATAGGATTTAATGAAACGAAACTCAACTGTACCGGTGTCAAGACACGGAGCAGACAGTGTATTAATTCAGAATTTATGGATCTTTGCAATAAAATATAATTTGAGTTTTAAACTTGTCTGCATTACTGATTAGAACAAAGGTCTATCATGGTATATGGACTCTTATCATGGTATATGGACACTCATGGTATATGGACACTATCATGGTATATGGACACTATCATGGTATATGGACACTATCATGCTATATGGACTCTATCATGGTATATGGACACTATCATGGTATATGGACACATTTATCTGTTTTATAGTAAATGCCTACTATTTTCTGTGTGCTTAAGCAAAGCAAGAATTTCATTGTCCTATACAGGGAAACATGACAATAAACTAACTTGGCGTCTGATACAACTCTGGGACAAAGAAAATTGCCTGCAGAATTCATTCTTACTCGGGTATCCATTGATTTTTAATGAAGCACTCACTGTTGAATTATCAGCAATTTGTTTGCATTACTGATTATCACATGCACCGATTATGGTGGAGTGAAATTCGATTTACGATGTCCTTGGGACATCAGGAGAAGAATGGAGAGCAGGGTGAGAGAGCGACGAGACTTTGCCTTCCATCACATTGAGGAGGAGATTCACTGTGGTGGATGTTTGTGTGAACTGTGTTGGTTGTGTGGCTTGTTAATTGTTTCTCTGCACCTGGAGTATTGTATGCAGTTTTGGCCTGTTGGCCTTCATAACAAGAGGAGTTGAGTATAGGAGCAAAGAGGTCCTTCTGCAGTTGTACAGGGCCCTAATGAGACCATACCTGGAGTATTGTGTGCAGTTTTGGCCCGTTGGCCTTCATAACAAGAGGAGTTGAGTATAGGAGCAAAGAGGTCCTTCTGCAGTTGTACAGAGCCCTAGTGAGACCCCACCTGGAGTGTTGTGTGCAGTTTTGGTCCCCTAATTTGAGGAAGGACATTCTTGCCATTGAGGGAGTGCAGCAGTTATGGTCCCCTAATTTGAAGGATATTTTTGCTATTGAGGGAGTGCAGCAGTTTTGTTCACCTAATTTGAAGAAGGATATTCTTGCTATTGAGGTAGTGCAGCGTAGGTTCACCAAGTTAATTCCCGGGATGGCGGGAACCCAAACCAATTAGAAGCAGACGAGGGCATTCGATCCAATTCGTGATCCCAGCTACAAAGACAGATGTGTACAGCAATTCGTTCTTCCCCCGCACAATTAAAGCATGGAATAATCTCCACCCAACTATAGTTACCCAACCAGATGCTACTAAATTTAAAGTAGCTCTTTCTTCCCAATAACCCTTTCTGGCTTAAGCCCTCCCTTCACCACCTCCAGTTTAAATTCCATTTGGAATATTTTGGAGGACCAAGAAACCAAGAACCAAGACTGTCATATGCTGAGAGAATGGAACGGCTGGGTTTGTATACTCTGGAGTTTAGAAAAGGATGAGAGGTGATCTTATTGAAACATATAAGATTGTTAAGGGTTTGGACACGCTAGAGGCAGGAAACATGTTCCCGATGTTGGGGGAGTCCAGAACCAGAGGCCAGACAGTTTAAGAATTAGGGGTGAGCCATTTAGAATGGAGATGAGGAAACACTTTTTCTCAGAGAGTTGTGAGTCTGTGGAATTCTCTGCCTCACAGGGCGGTGGAGGCCGGTTCTCTGGATACTTTCAAGAGAGAACTAGATAGGGCTCTTAAAGATAGAGGAGTCAGGGGATATGGGAAGAAGGCAGGAACGGGGTACTGATTGGGGATGATCAGCCATGATCACATTGAATGGCGGTGCTGGCTCGAAGGGCCGAATGGCCTCTACTCCTGCACCTATTGTCTATTTGTTGTCTGACTGCAGAAACCAAATTAAATAATAATACAATTACAATTTACTGTAGGCAAGTTGGGCTAAAGCAAAGATACAAGAAGAATTTCTCTGGTATCTTTGGGTTGAAGGACCTTGTTCTCTCCACATTTTAAATAAAATACAACAAACTAAATTGTAATTGTAATTTTTAGTTCATTTTAAAGTAATTCAAATCTTGGCGCGGTTCTGACAGTTTAATTTGTCCCCACCCCCCGTGGGCGGGTGTTTGAAAGTTTAAAGCGGCCAACGTCCAACGGTGAACTATTTATAACGGAAACCGGGCAACTCATTTGCATAGAGGGATTAGAGATGGACCCCAAAAATCAGGGGCAACGGCCAATCAGAAAGCAGGACACCATGCCCGGTTTTCACCAATGAGCGGAGATGATCTTTATGACGTCTTCAAGCCCCCCCTCCCCCTCCCCAGCGACCCTCACATGACCAGAGTCCATAATGTCACAGAGTCATAGAATAATACAGTGTGGAGAGAACAAGGCCCTTCAACCCAAAGATACCAGAGGAGTTCCTCTTGTATCTTTGCTTCAGCCCAACTTGCCTAGACAATACAATTTATTTGTCATTTGAACCCCATTGAGGTTCAAACGAAATGTTGTTTCTGCAGTCATACACACAAGAAGAAGAACCAAGACACAACACAATTTACACAAACATCCATCACAGCGCATCTCCTCCTCACTGTGATGGAAAGCAAAGACTTATCCCTCCCCTGCACTCCCCATTCCCCTCCCGATGTCAGAGTCAAAGTCAAAGCCCCCGGCGGGCGATGGCAATTGTCCCGCGGCCATTAACGCCGCGCCGGGTGATGCAAGGCCACGCTCCGTGACTAAATTGTAATTGTAATTTTGAGTTCATTTTAAAGTAATTCAAATCTTGGCGCGGTTTTGACGGTTTAATTCCCCCTCCCCCGCCTGCAACTGGTCCAAAACGCCGCAGCGAGACTCCTGACGGGCACCCGAAAAAGGGACCACATCACCCCGATCCTGGCCTCTCTCCACTGGCTCCCTGTGCGGTTCCGAATAAATTTTAAGATCCTTCTTTATGTTTACAAAGCCCTTAACGGGCTTGCCCCCACGCTACATCAAAAGTCTGTTCACCCACCACACCACCTCCAGGCCCCTCAGATCGGCCGACTTGGGGCTACTGAACATCCCGTGGTCTGGGCATAAGCTCAGGGGCGACCGTGCCTTTGCGGTTGCAGCTCCTAGACTGTGGAACAGCATCCCTCTTCCCATCAGAACTGCCCCCTCCATCGACTCCTTTAAGTCGAGACTTAAAACTCATCTTTACTCTCAAGCCTTTCTTGGCGTCCTCTGAGGGAGGGCTATATGTATGTATTTATATATGTACTTAATCTATGAACCACTGTTGTGTAACGTTAGTACCTCCACCAATGTAAAGCACTTTGGTCAACGAAAGTTGTTTTTTAAATGTGCTATAGAAATAAAATAGTTGGCCTACAGGGAGGAGGTCCAGCACTTAGCAGCATGGTGCGCTGACAACAACCTGGCCCTTAACTCCAAGAAGACCAAGGAGCTCATTGTAGACTTCAGGAAGTCCAGAGGCGGCACGCACACCCCCATCCACATTAACGGGACGGAGGTGGAACGTGTTTCTAGCTTCAGGTTCTTGGGAGTCAACATCTCCGATGACCTCTCTTGGACCCACAATACCTCAACTCTGATCAAGAAGGCTCACCAGCGTCTCTTCTTCCTGAGGAGACTGAAGAAGGTCCATCTGTCTCATCAGATCCTGGTGAACTTCTACCGCTGCACCATCGAGAGCATCCTTACCAACTGCATCACAGTATGGTATGGCAACTGCTCTGTCTCCGACCGGAAGGCATTGCAGAGGGTGGTGAAAATTGCCCAATGCCTCACCGGATCCTCGCTCCCCTCCATTGAGTCTGTCCAAAGCAAGCGTTGTCTGCGGAGGGCGCTCAGCATCGCCATGGACTGCTCTCACCCCAACCATGGACTGTTTACCCTCCTACCATCTGGGAGGCGCTACAGGTCTCTCCGTTGCCGAACCAGCAGGTCGAGGAACAGCTTCTTCCCGGCGGCTGTCACTCTACTCAACAACGTACCTCGGTGACTGCCAATCACCAACCCCCCCGGACACTTATTATTATTTATTCAAATCATTTGCTATGTCGCTCTTCCAGGGAGATGCTAAATGCATTTCGTTGTCTCTGTACTGTACACTGACAATGACAATTAAAATTGAATCTGAATCTGAATCTGAATCTGAATCTGAAAAGTGACTTGACTTGACACCTGCCAACATGTCCCAGCCACACTAGCCCCACCTGCCTGCGCTTGGCCCATATCCCTCCAAACCCACCCTATCCGTCAAGAGTTTTTTCATGTCGTGTGCCCCAGATAGAACGATGAAATTCTTACTTGCTGCAGCACGACGGAATATGTAAACAGAGTACGCTGTAAACAATATGATGAAAGAGAGAAAAAAAGTTCTGTGTGGACAAAAGTGCTGGAGAAACTCAGCATCTATGGAGCGAAGGAAATAGGCAATGTTTCGGGCCGAAACCCTTCTTCAGACTCAACTGTTCAGTGTGTATATATACACACACACACATACGCACAAGTACACACATATATGTATATATACATACACATACGCTCATACTCAAAAAACAAACTATAGACGAGTTTTATCGTCATGTGTCCCAGATAGGACAATGAAATTCTTGCTTGCTGCAGCACAACACAATATGTAAACATAATACAGAACAGGAGATAAAAGATCAGTGTGTCTATATACCATAGACCATATATATACACAATAAATAACCAGATAAAGTGCAATAGGCTGTTGTTGTTCAGAGCTTGTTTGATGTCGTATTTAGTAGCCTGGTGGCTGTGGGGAAGAAGCTGTTCTTGAACAGTAGTGCAATGATAATAATAATAATAGTCTATTGTAGCATGTACCTGTTTAACTGTTTTGCAAATGTTGGGATAGTCCCAGCCTCAACTACCTCCTCAGGCAGCTCATTTCATACACCCACCGCCCTTTGTGTGGAAAATGTTACCCCTCAGTTTCCTATTAAATCTTTTTCCTGTTCATCTTAAATCTGAAGAAGGGTCTCGACCTGAAACGTCACCCATTCCCTCTCTCCAGAGATGCTGCCTGTTCCAATGAGTTACTCCAGCATTTTGTGTCTACCTTCACCTTGAACCTATGTTCTCTGGTCCTCGACTACCCAACTCTGGACAAGAGACTCTGTGCATCTATCCGATCTATGATTTTGTACACCTCAATAAGATCACCCCTCATCCTCCTGCTCTCCAAGGAATAAGAGTCCCAGCCTGCTCAATCTCTCCCGCTAGCTCAGATCCTCTAATCCTGGCAACATCTTCATAAATCTTCCCTGTACCCCTTAAGTCAAAGGAGCAGAATTAAGCCATTCAGCCCAGCAAATCTGTTACATCATTCAATCACGACTGATCTATCTTTCCCTCTTCAGCCCCATTCTCCTGCCTTTCCCCATTAACCTTTGATGGCACTACTAATCAAGAGTAACTGTCATTTGGACTGTATTAAGACGGGAAGATGGCTTAAAGTTAACAACACAAAGAAATAACGTAAGCAAGAATGAATGCTTCATGTCACATTTTTTTTTAGATACTGCGTTGAAACAGGCCCTTCGGCCCATTGAGACCATGTCGATCATCGATCACCCATTCACGCTAAAGACAGACATAAATGGCCAGAGAAACTCAACGGGACAGGCAGCATCTCTGGAGACAGTCTGTCAGTTCAGGAGTCTCAACCCAAACTGTCTTAAGGGCCTGTCCCACTGTACGAGGTAATTCAAGAGTTCTCCCGAGTTTTCCCCTGATTCGAACTCGGAGAATGTCTGTGGCCGGTCCGTGGGAGTTTGTGGATGTCTCGTAGTGGCTCGTAATGCTAACAGTAGGTACTCGGGAAATCCAGTAAACTCGTGACGTTTTTTCAACACTGTGCAAAATGTCCACAAGTACAAAAACACTCGTGAAAAAATGGTTACTCTTTACTCGTACGAGCCGCTACGAGACATCCACAAACTCCTACGGACCCGCTACGGACATTCTCCGAGTTCGAATCAGGGGAAAACTATGGGGGAACTCTTGAATTACCTCGTAGAGTGGGACAGGGCCCTTTAATGAGAGGGCAATTAACCCAGATGGAAATCTTGCCAGAAAAATTCCAAGTGCAAAACTTTCTTCAAGACCCCCCCCCCCCCGGGAGAATATCAGCAGCGAGCAGAGATTACAGGGTATTTCTGGACATCCTGTTATATTCCTGGAGTCTGTACACTCTGCCGAATAAACGCTGAGAAGTCTTTCTGTTTGTTAATAATATTTTTATTAGAAGCATGTACGTATCATAATCAAAACACATTTAATATATCAATTACATATTGTTAATAGATGGGATTCCAGCTATCAAAGTAAGAGGGGTCCTCATTTATTAATTATATATTAACCCAGCTTCTATTTGTTTATTTTTTTATATAGATAGTGAGAAAGAAGAGAATAAAAAACGATTAAAAATGAATAGAATAAATGACCAATAATACAACTTTGGAGATAGGTCCGTAGATTATATAACATAACTATTCATCTAATCCTGGATTCAAGTTTCAGTCAGGCTTCCGTGCTGGTCCAACTTACCCTTTCAAAAAGTCAATAAATGGAGACCATATTCTAGCAAATAATTCTGGTTTGTCAATTAAGACAAGTCTAGTTCTGTCCAAATGTAAGGTCTCCGACATCTCCATAATCCACATTTTAATTGTGGGGGTTGTTGGATTTTTCCAAAATTTTAATATTAGTTTTTCCCCAGTTATTATACTGTAGTCAATAAACTTTCTTTGGCTTGTTGTGAGTTTTAGGCTTTGTTCTGATATTCCTAATATTATTAGTTTTGAATCGGGATCCAATTGGATATTAACAACTTCAGAAATTATTCTAAAAATATCCGTCCAGAATTTTATGATTTTTATACAATTTACAAAAGTATGAGTTAAATTAGCCACTGAGTATTGACATTTATCACAGATAGGGGAGATATGTGGAAAAAATCTATTTAATTTTGTTTTGAATAATGCAGTCTATGTAATACTTTAAATTGTATTAAAGAATGTCTGTCATTTAAGAAACATTGATGTATATGTTGTAGACTTTTGTCCCAAATATCTTTCATTATAGGTTGGTCTAATTCATTCTCCAATGCTTGTCTATATAATTCCATCGACGGGACCTCACTATCTAAAAGAGTATTATAAATATGAGATTAACTTATCTGTATTAGGATGTTTATTCAAACATTCATCAAGAGTTTCCAGCTCTCTAGTTCTATAATCTTGTGTATGTGATTTAACATAATCTCTAAGTTGTAAATATCTGAAAAAGGTATTTGAGTGTAGTCCATTATTCTGTTGTAACTCCTGAAATGAAAGACATCTTTCCTATAAAGATGTCCCACCTTTTTAATTCCATATTGTTTCCATTGTGTAAAACCTTTATCCAACACAGAGGGTTTAAATGAAGGGTTATTTACAATTGGAAGAAAGAGTGATAAATTATCCAATTTATTTTTTAATTGTTTCCAAATTCGTATACCACTATATATTATAGGGTTTTCACTATAGGTTTTTTTTAATTCAGTTTTGTGGGAGCTAACAGAATCAAGCCAATTTCAAAAGGCAAACAATCTTCCTTTTCAATCTTTAACCAGTCAGATTGCTGATCCATATCTTCCAACCAGAAGTTCATATTTTTAATATTAACTGCCCAGAAGTAAAACAAAAAATTTGGTAAAGCTAATCCTCCATTCGTCTTGGATTTACATAAATGTTTTTTACTTATTCTATGTTTCTTATAATCCCAAATAAAACTTGTGACAAAGGAATCAACTTTAAGGAAGATATATCGGGATTGGTTGAAAGAGGTACAATAATTGCGGGAGAAAGATCATTTTTTATAGCATTAATTCTACCAAACATTGAGAGACGAAGTGTTTCTTTCTAATTGATTGAAAGATACAGCATGAACACAGGCTTTTAGACCACTGTGTCCCTGTCGATCATCGATTACCCGTTTACAAAAGTCTTCTTCCCGCTGCCCCCCCGCACCCCCCCCCCCCCCCCCCCCCCCCCCATCAGTCTGAAGAAGGGTCTCGACCCAAAACGTCACCTATTCCTTCGCTCCATAGAGGCTGCCTCAACCGTTGAGTTTCTCCAGCATTTTTGTCTACACCTGTTCACACTAGTTCTGTGTTATCCCACTTTCCCATCCACTCTTTAGACTTTAGACTTTGGAGATACAGCGTGGAAACAGGCCCTTCGGCCCACCAAGTCCACATTGACAATGATCACCCCACACAAATAGCACTTTCCTACAGTGGGGGCTAATTTACACGTTACAGAAGCCAATTAACCTATAAACACGTACGTCTTTGTGAAGTGTGGGAGGAAACCAGAGCACCCGGAGAAAACCCATGCAGTCACAGGGAGAACGTACAAACTCCGTACAGACAGCATCCGTAGTCAGGGACGAACCCGGGGATCTAGCGCTTTGATCTTGGGCTTGTACACTCTGGAGTTTAGAAGGATGAGAGGGATTCTTATTGAAACATATAAGATTATTAAGGGTTTGGACACGCTAGAGGCAGGAAACATGTTCCCGGTGTTGGGGGAGTCCAGAACCAGGGGCCACACACAGTTTAAGAATAAGGAGTAAGCCATTTAGATCGGAGACGAGGAAACACTTTTTCTCACAGAGAGTTGTGAGTCTGTGGAATTCTCTGCCTCAGGTGGAGGCCGGTTCTCTGGATACTTTCAAGAGAGAGCTAGATAGGGCTCTTAAAGATAGCAGAGCCAGGGGATATGGGGAGAAGGCAGGAACGGGGTACTGGTTGGGGATGATCAGCCATGATCACATTGAATGGCTGTGCTGGCTCGAAGGGCCGAACGGTCTCCTCCTGCACCTGTTGTCTATTGTCCATTGTCTATTGTGAGGCAGCAACTCAGCCACTGCGCCGCCCAGATTTTTTAATTTTATTACAATTATGATGCTTCTAAATCAATACCAAAGATACCAATACATCATTCAAAATCTCTGGGTATATTTTTTTATTGGGTAGGGCTTATTTTAAGTGTTGCAAAAGCAATACCAAGACAAAATTCCAAATATCTGGGTATATTTTTTTATTGGGTAGGGTTTATTTCAATAGTCCATTTACATTCAGATTTTGAATTTAAATTGAAATTCAATCAATTTGAATTTGATTCAATCCCGTCTCCACCATTTTGCAATGTTAAATATTTTGGTTTTCATTTGTATCATATAATACAATAGTCCTTTTAAATACAGATTTTGAATTTAGATTGAAATTCATGCAATTTGAATTTGATTCAATCCTGTCTCCACCATTTTGCAATGTTAAATATTTTGGTTTTCATTTGTATCATGTATCCAATGGATAAAAGTATCACATGTATCCAATTCGATTGACGGCTGCAAATCTATTATAGCCCAGTCTAAAAAGTTTAAGTGGCTCTTAAAAGAGCCGTTTGACGGTCTCGTCGCAGCTTTTGATGGAGAGGGGAGAACGGATCTACTTGGAGGAGTTGGTGTATTTGGTGACCGCTTTCGTCCCCTCCGAGACGGCGTGTTTGGCCAGTTCTCCGGGCAGCAGCAGGCGGACGGCGCTCTGGATCTCCCGGGAGGAGATGGTCTGGCGGCGGGTGTAGTGCACCAGGCGGGAGGCCTCGGAGGCGATGCGCTCGAAGATGTCGTTGACGAAGGAGTTGCTGACGCTCATGGCCTTGGAGGAGATGCCCGTGTCCGGGTGCACCTGCTTCAGCACCTTGTAGATGTAGGCGCTGTAGCTCTCCTTCCTGGCCTTCCTGTGCTTCTTGTCGCCCTTGCGGCTCATCTTCATGGCCGTCTTCTTCGAGCCCTTCTTGGAGATGGCGCCTTTGGCGCTCGCCGCCGAGGCACCACCAGTGGCGGCGGCGGCGGCAACGACGGTCGGCATCGCGAAGCCTCCAAGCGCGGTACCAAGAGCAAGAGGAGGCAGCCACCTGACGAGTGCCCCACCCGCCCCCCGCGGCCTCTCTGATATAGGCAGCGGTATGCAAATGAAGGATCAGAGAACGCCGATTCCTATTGACTGACTCCTTGCACGGATGCACCAATCGCAGCAGTCGATGGCTTCGGTATCCCCCTCCCCCATCCACTCCCACCCCCGGCGCTGACCAAAGTCACAGAGGCGTGAACTTTACGCTATTTTGATGGCAGTTCGGTGGATAGAACAGGTGCAACCATGCAAAATATTAATTTGTAGCGTCTCATTGTCTGCTATCCAGAGTATTGGGTCTGGTGCGTCCCATAGGCGGCCTGACCTAGTGTATGAAATTCTACTACTATTAAGCCAAGTAACAAGGAAGGGTAGTGACGTGACTTTGTTGTGGGTCCCAGCACACATTGGTGTGCTAGGAAATGACAAAGTGGACAAATTAGCAAAAGAGGCCGTTAAAAAAGAGAACATAGAGGTAAACCTACAAATATCCAAATCTGAAGGAAGACACATTGTGTGCAAGAAAATAAATCAGGAATGGCAACAATACTGGGAACAGGAGACAAAGGGGAGACACCTCTATTCGCTACAAAACAGAGTGGGCATCACAGCAAGAAGAGGGGGAAACAGGAGAGAACAGGTAGTATTAGCAAGATTGAGGATAGGCCACACCCACCTGAACAGCACATTAAAAATGTTGGGAAAACACCCTACTGGGATGTGTGAGGAATGCCATCAGCCGGAAACAGTTCAGCATGCTCTAGTTGCATGTAGAAGATATGCAACAGAAAGAAGAGTTTTGATCAATGAAATGAAGAAAATTGGAATGACAGATATATCAGAAAAGAACATTCTAGAGTATGGAGGGGAAGGAAAAGGAGTAAATTTGTTGTTTAATTTCTTGAGGGCCTCTGGCCTTATAAAAATGATATAAAGTAAAGACATGAGGACTGTGGAGTGAAGCCAGAAGGTGGCAGCAATGCAACATTGTGGATGCCGGCTGCCGTAAAACTCCAAAGAAGAAGAAGAAGAAGAAGAAGAAGTCACAGAGGCGGCAAGTTTGAATTTTATTTATTGCCACGTGCATCGAGGTACAGTGAAAAGCAGAGATCCTATAGCGGAGCAAGATAGACCACTCCTGCTAAATGCAATGGGCTTTAGACACAAGTGCTGGAGAAACTCAACGGGTGCAGTAGCATCTATGGAGCGAAGGAAATAGGCAACGTTTCTGGCCGAACCCCTTCTTGAGACGTGTAGTATGCAACGGAGCGGAACGTGGGCCTTTTTTACATCCATTTCAGTAACCCGACCTGACTCGCAGTGTAATCAACGTTGCAGGTGAACAGTTTGTGTTAATAGATTATAACTCTGAAAATGAGAAGAAGATTTTTACCAAAGAACTTATATTTTTACGAGGATGTTTCCTTAACCGGCTTCCATCTCCGCACTAGTATCTTTGCTCCACTACGGGATCTTCGGTGCGGAGACGGAAACCGGTTATGGAAATGGGGCCGAAAATTATCCATGAATCTGCCCATGACCGTACTACGTCTTTTTCGTCGAGTGGACTATCTTGCTATAGGATCTTTGGTGAAAAGCCTATTAAACACGACATCAAACAAACTCTGAACTATAACAGCCTATTGCGCTTTATCTGTTTATTTAAGTGTATATATATGGTCTATGGTATATAGACACACTGAAATGTTCTGTATCAATGCTTACAATACTCTGTTGTGTTGCACCAAGCAAGAATTTCATTGTCTTATCTGGAACACATGACAATAAAACTCTCTTGACTTGAATGCAATCCACAGTGTACAGGTACATGTGTAGGAAAACACTGCAGATGCTGGCTTAAATCGAAGGTAGACACAGAATGTTGGAGTAACTCAGCGGATCAGGCAGCATCTCTGGAGAGAAGGAATGGATCGAAACCCTTCTCTCACCCTAACTTCAAGAAGGATCTTGACCTGAAACGTCACCCTTTCTCTCCAGAGATGCTGCCTGACCTGCTGAGTTACTCCAGCATTCTGTGTGCACAGTTAAATGATAGCTCAAAGTGTTTTATTGTCGTATGTCCCAATGAAATGCTTTCTTGCAGCAGCACAACAGAATATGTAAACATTGTTCTCTGCAAACAATATAATAATCGAGGAAAAAAGTCCAGTGTGTGTTTATATATATATATAAATATGAACCATATATATACACACACACATATATTAAAAAAAAACATGGATAACGTTAAGTGCAGGATAAAGTCCTGTAAAGTCTGATCAAAGATAGGCTGCAGGTCTCCAATGAGATGGGTAGTAGGTCCGGACTGCTCTCTGGTTGTTGCTTGGATAGTTCAGTTGCCTGATTCTTGGTTCTTGTTTTTCTGGTCCTCCAAAAATATTTCAAATGGAATATAAACTGGAGGTGGTGGAGGGTGGACTTAAGCAAAAAGGGGTTCTTGGGAAGAAATAGCTATCTTAAATTTAGTTGCGGCTGGTTGAGTAACTATGGTAGGGTGGAGATTATTCCATGCTTTAATTGTGCGGGGGGACAATGAATTGCTGTACACATCTGTCTTGGTAGCTGGTATCACAAATTGGATCGAATGCCCTCGTCTGCTCCTAATAGGTTTGATAATCTATAGGTCGACAAAAGTGCTGGAGAAACTCGAGGCAGCATCTATGGAGCGAAGGAAATAGGCAACGTTTCGGGCCGAAACCCTTCTTCAGGGTTAGTCTATGATAATCTATGTCGAGCTGACCATTTAACATTTTGTAAAAAAAAGGTCAAACGGTGAGCTTTACGTATGTCTTGGAAAGGGTTCCACCCCGACCAGTGAATTCAGAAGTTTAGTAACACTCGCTTCATTCTCATCGGTATTAGTAACACATCGAGCTGCCTGTCTTCCGACATGTTCAAATGGAAGAAATGTTTTTATTTGTCTACGGGTCCACCGCTGCAACTGCGAGTCCAAACTGATGGGAATAATCTGTCCCTGAATCTGGAGGTGTGCGTTTTCACACTTCCATGCCTCTTGCCCGACGGGGGAAATAGGCAACTCATCCTTGATTATGCCGCTGGCCTTGCCAAGGCAGTGTGAAGCGTAGATGTAGTCAATGGAAGGGAGGTTGGTTTGTGTGGTGGACTAGGCCGTGTCCACAATTCTCTGCGTCTTGAATGGAGCTGTTCCCAAACTATGCTGTGATGCATTCCGATAAAATATATCCTCCGGCACATCCGTAGTTGGTGGGAGTTGTTGGGGACATGCCTAACATCCTAAGCCTGTAAGGAGCGTGGAGTGCTGGAGTACCTCAGTGGGCCTGGCAGCATCCGTGGAGAACATTCATAGTGCTCGTTTCGGGTTGTTATCTTACTCTGAAGAAGTGTCCTGACCCTAAACGTTGCTTATAATAATAATAATAATAATAATAATAATAATAATAAGAAGAAGAATACTACATTTTATTTATCAGGCGTCTTTCAGGGCTCTCAAGGACACCTTACAATTAAAACAAGCATGACACCATATAACTAACACAAGCATGAAACAAAAACAACATTATACAGCAACAATACACAATTCGGAGAGAGATTATTCAAGCCTTCACACTGCAGACCCTGACCTGCTGAGTTACTTCAGCATTTCGTGTCTTTACTGGACTTTAGTATTTTGGAGATGGTGCGGAAACATGCCCTTCGGCCCACCAGTCGGCACCGACTATCTTTGGCGTCGACCAGTGATCACCCCCGTCCACATACACTATCGTTACACACTAGGGACAATCTGACCGAAGTACATTGACCTACAATCCTGCACGTCCTTGGAGTGTGGGAGGAAACCGGAGCTCCCGGAGAAAACCCACATGGTGACAGGGATTGCGTACAAATTCCACACAGACAGCGCCCGCAGTCAGGATCGAACCCGCGTCTCCGCTGTAAGGCAGCAGCTGTGCAGCAAGACAACTGTGCCACATTGACCGTGGTCGATGTTGCTTTATCGACACGGGTGCAAACGCACAGCGAGATTCTTTTTTTGTTGTTGCATACAGTCCAGTAAAGTATTGCCTAAGCACACCACCCGATAATCAAAATGTACAAAAATAGCTCACTGAGACCGTATGCAATAGGCGCTATTTTCAACATTTACGATTACGAAAGAGATCAACTATGTCGGCATGTCGAGAAGGACTCTCTCGAACTTCTACAGGTGCACAATAGAGAGCATGCTGACCGGCTGCATCGTGGCTTGGTTCGGCAACTCGAGCGTCCAGGAGCGGAAAAGACTGCAAAAAGTTGTGAACACTTCCCAGTCCATCATCGACTCTGACCTCCCTTCCATCGAGGGGATCTATCGCAGTCGCTGCCTCAAAAAGGCTGCCAGCATCATCAAGGACCCACACCATCCTGGCCAAAAGCTCCTCTAATATCTTTGATCCTGGCCACACACTCATCTCCCCGCTGCCTTCAGGTAGAAGGTACAGGAGCTTGAAATCTGCAACATCCAGGTTCAGGAATAGCTACTTCCCCACAGCCATCAGGCCATTAAATTCAACTCAAATAAAAATCTGAACTTTAATAGCCTATTGCACTTTATTTGCTTATTTATGTGTGTGTATATATATATTCGATGGTATATGGACACACTGATCTGTTCTGTATTTATTTATGCCTACAATATTCTGTTGTGCTGAAGCAAAGCAAGAATTTCATTGTCCTATCTGTGACACTTGACAATAAACTCTCTTGAACTTGAATCTTGAAGTAGAGACAGCATCGACAAGCCTGCCAAACGGCTCTTTTAAAAGCCACTCATACATTTAAAATGAGACTACAATTGGTCAATAGAATGGTAGATATAGATACAAGGAACGGCAGACGCTGGCTTATAAAAAACTCAAGGTGCGGGTCTAATTCCGAGGGTCAGGCAGCATCTCTGGAGAACATGGATAGGTGACGTTTGGGATCGGGTCTGTCCTTCACACTGCAATAGAATGCTAGGCATCGAATTGGTGATATATTACATATATAGGAACGAAAATTAAAACATTGGAAATCTCGGGAGTGCTGGAAAGTCTGGCCAGGCAGCGCCCGGGAAGAAACAGTTGATGTTTCAGATCGAAACCCCTTCCTCAGATTGTCAATTTAGTTTATCACCATAAATTATACAGAAAACGAACCTTTGTCTCTTGTAACAACAAATGTGTAATTGCACTCTGAATACCTTGAGATACTTGCAACGCCTAGAGGCATTCAGTTGCGATGTTCCATTGCCATTTTGTGCTTAGTCGTTTAAATTCTATTCGCCTTCGACTGAAATTATATTTCCCACGTCTCATAGTTTATTTCGAATAGGCTAACGAAGGATGTTTGTTATGAAAATAAATCGAAGTTTAAAAAGGCAATGTCTGGGATCACAAAATATGATCTCCAAAATAGTTTCTCAATTCATAACGCCGATGACCCCAAAGTAGGAAGAAGGGTTTCGGCCCGAAACGTTGCCTTTTTCCTTCGCTCCATAGATGCTGCTGCACCCGCTGAGTTTCTCCAGCTTTTTTTGTGTCTCCCCAAAGTAGGATATGACTTGCAAAGTATATGTAACATTTCTCGGGAATTTCACCCACAACCCGTCGTCACCAGTTGCTAATGTGCAAATTCAGAGGATATTCAATTAGATCAATATCCATTTGTTGCAGATATTTCTGTTTGGGTTGTCAACACTTGGGTTTAATAATTAAAGACAAGGTGACGCAGCAGGCACGTTGCATGAACAGCTGCCTGTCCCGCTGAGTTGCTCCAGCATTTTGTGTCTATCTTCGGTTTAAACCAAAGATATTAGTGGAGATCCTCTAGTATCTTTGGTTTAAACCAGCATCTGCAGTTCCTTCCTTCGACCTTGCATTGTCGGGCAGCTTGACAGACATCCGCTGTTCATCTGATCAAATGACTCCGAGCCGATGCACCCATCGTTTGTGCTTCATCCTTCATTTCAGAAGTCGTTGACCATATCTCCCGCTTGCAGTCCGCTTTCTGCCCAATGTATGCCAAAACCCAGAGATTGTATCCCTGTTCCCTCAAATACCAAATCCATCAACTGATAATGTTGCTATATCCTCCCACTGAAAACAGAAAGGATTATCTTGTTCAACGAATAACGAAACGCTTCCAAAAGTACGTTAAGACCTAGTATCTTTGTTTAAGATGTCCTTTATCAAAGATCGCCAGGCATCAAGGGGACCCAGCCCAAAAAAAGTCGCGAATGTGATTGTTTCACGCGTTACCTGGAGAGCAGCCCAGTGAAAGGCAGGGAAAATGCTGCTTATTTCATCGTAATTTCCAAAGGGCAATGAAAAATGGTAACTTCCCCAAAGAGGCAATGTTCATTTAAAATCTCACACTGCGTCAAGTTTTGTTGAATGTTGTTATGAAGGGATGTGGACAAAAGCGTGTATATGGAGTTTGGGCACGTCGCCATTTCATTAGCTGGGGAAAGTCGGGCCTTAACATACAGCAAGGAAAATTACGGCACAGGAACAGGTCCTTCTGTTCATAAATGCAAATGTCGAACATAATAAACTAATCTCATATGCCTACAAATGATCCATATTCATGTGCCTAATAAAAGCTGATTGGAATCTACTATAGTACGTCTTTGAAGATGAGAAACAAATTGTTGGCGCAACTGTGGGTCAATGGAGCATAGGTGCAGGAGGCCATTGGAGCCAGCACCGCCATTCTCGGTTTCCTAGTCCTCCAAAATATTCCAAATGGGATTGATACTGGAGGCGGTAGAGGGTTCTTGGGAATCAGCCTTGATTCAAGGTGATCATCCCCAATCAGTACCCGTTCCTGCCTTCTCCCCATATCCCGACTCCGCTATCTTTAAGAGCTCTCTCTTGAAAGCATCCAGAGAACCGGCCTCCGCCGCCCTCTGAGGCAGATAATTCCAGACTCACAACTCTGTGTGAAAAAGTGTTTCCTCGTCTCCCTTCTAAATGGCTTACCCCTTATTCTTAAATAAACGCAGACGATGAAACACTTTTTCTTATATAAGGGGCCAGGCAGCATCGCTGGAGAAAGAGAATAAATAGGCATCCACCAGTGGCCGAAATTTGAGGAGCTATGAGAGCGCCAGGAGCCATTTTTAGCAATCTGGGGCAGGCGAGGAAGAGCAAATCGATATTCTTCCTTTCCCACGTCTAATTGCTGCTGCTAATTCTGATTTTCTCCGTATTACGGCTCTCCATTCCCATTATTCCCGCCCCGTCAGGAAGACCCGCCATTTATTACACTGGCCGTCGAAGCTCATGAGAAACCCGCTCGGCCTCGTTGCGTTTCCAAAACGCGGGCAGCTTTCGGAAAGGGAAGGATTCCCTCCAACGTGGTGGAGCCGTCGAAGTTTAAAATAAAAGAGAAATAAAGAATTATTGACTGTATTTCGTTTAAATTGTGGTGAATCTGGCTGCGATGGCGCAGGGCCATTCAGCAGCACAGAAACGTCCTTTAACAGCACTTGGCTCCCACCGGGTTGCAACATTTCGCCTCCTTTTTCCTGCGGTTGAGCTCTTTTTTCGGCGGCGCTCGCTTCTCGGGCGGAGCCCGGCGTTGTTCCTGTTCTTGCTCCTGCTGCTGCTGCAGCTTCTTCTCGGCCTTCTGCTCGCGGTCGAGGCGGAGGCAGGCGGTGGTGGCCGCCGCCACCTTCCTGCGGCCGCGGGGGGGAGGCGGGGGCTGCTCCTCCTCCTGCGAGCTGTCCGGCGTCAGCCCCGACACGGCCTTGCGCATGTTCCGGCGGTTCTCCTCCTCGTCGTAGCCGTTGGAGCGCACGAACTCCCGCAGCGCCAGCAGCGAGCGGCGGCTGAGTCGCCGGTGCGCCGACACCGCCTGCCTCATCAGCTGCACGATCAGTTGCTGCGTCCGCCGGCTCCGCCGGTAAGGCCGCCCTCGGCGTCGTGGGGCGGGCGCGGCGCCGGGCACGGTCTTGGGTCTGGGTCTGGCAACCATCTGAAGCTGCGCGTAGTTATAGCTCGGACACAAGCGGCTTCTCCCTCCAACCCTCAGCGTCGCCGCTCGACTCGCAGCTGCAGCTCAGCGCCGCCCTCACCCCCCTTTATAACCGCGCCCCCCAACAATCCCACCAATCACAGAACGCCCCTCCCACAACACGTCACAGGAGGGCCGGTGACGTCAACCAGGATCAGGGACAACCCCCCCCCCCCTCGGATATCTAATGATAATCAAGTTAGATATAGATATGCCATTTATTGTCACTATACATGTACAGTGAAACTGAAAGCTGCTCGTACTCAGTGCATACATACAATTTTACACAAAAAACAAGAAACAGAAAAACAAAACAGAAGGGAGATGGGGGGGGGAATAGGTGCACAACTTCTACGGCGCTACATACATATATACATATATACAGATGGAAGTCCGTGTTGGGCGGTGTAGTCAGTGCATGTGTGGATTTGAATTTATGGTAGATATAATTCTCGGGAAGCAGCTATTCCTGAGTCTGTTTGTCCTGGATTTGATGCACCTATAGCGCCTTCCAGAGGGCAGCAGGTCGAACAGTCCAAACGCAGGATGGGAGCTGTCTTTGGTGATCTTCTTTGCCCTGCTAAGGCAGCGGGAGGTGTAGATGTCCATCAGGGAGGGGAGAGGGCAACCAATGATCCTCTGCGCTGTCCTGGTTACCCTCTGAAGCCTCTCCCTGTCTGCCATGGTGCAGCTGCCATACCATGCTGTAATGCAGTATGTCAGTAGGCTCTCGATGGACGAGCGGTAGTAGGTCAGCAGCAGGTTAGAGTCCAGGTTGTGCTTCCTGAGGACCCTCAGGAAGTGCAGCCGCTTCCTGAGTTCAAGTGAGTTTATTGTCATGTGTCCCTGTATAGGACAATTAAATTCTTGCTTTGCTTAAGCACACAGAACATAGTAGGCATTTACTACAAAACAGATAAATGTGTCCATATACCATGATATAAATATATACACACATGAATAAATATACTGGTAAAGTGCAAATAACAGAAAGTGGTTATTAATTGAGTATAGGAGCAGGGAGGTTCTACTGCAGTTGTACAGGGTCTTAGTGAGACCACACCTGGAGTATTGCGTACAGTTTTGGTCTCCAAATCTGAGGAAGGACATTATTGCCATAGAGGGAGTGCAGAGAAGGCTCACCAGACTGATTCCTGGGATGGCAGGACTGTCTTATGAAGAAAGACTGGATAGACTTGGTTTATACTCTCTAGAATTTAGGAGATTGAGAGGGGATCTTATAGAAACTTATACAATTCTTAAGGGGTTAGACAGGCTAGATGCAGGAAGATTGTTCCCGATGTTGGGGAAGTCCAGGACAAAGGGTCACATAAGGGGGAAATCCTTTAAAACCGAGATGAGAAGAACTTTTTTCACACAGAGAGTGGTGAATCTCTGGAACTCTCTGCCACAGAGGGTAGTCGAGGCCAGTTCATTGGCTATATTTAAGAGGGTGTTAGATGTGGCCCTTGTGGCTAAGGGGATCAGAGGGTATGGAGAGAAGGCAGGTACGGGATACTGAGTTGGATGATCAGCCATGATCATGTTGAATGGCGGTGCAGGCTCGAAGGGTCGAATGGCCTACTCCTGCGCCTAATTTCTATGTTTCTATGTTTCTATTAATAATCAGAATTTTGTCCGAGCCAGGATTAATAGCCTGATGGCTGTGGGGAAGTAGCTATTCCTGAACCTGGTTGTTGCAGTCTTCAGGCTCCTATACCTTCTACCTGAAGGTAGAAGGGAGACAAGTGTGTGGCCAGGATGGCGTGGGTCTTTGATGATACTGCCAGCCTTTTTGAGGCAACGACTGCGATAAATCCCCTCGATGGAAGGAAGGTCATCATACTTATAATCAAAGATCATAGAGCGGAGCTATGATCTCTGATTATAATCAAATCGCTCTATCATCTTTGATTATAATCATAACGATGATAACAATAATAATAATAACAACCACAATAATAATAACATAACAACAACAATAATAATAATAATAATTAGAATAATATAATAATAATAATAATAATAATAATAATAATAATAATAATAATAATAATAATAATAATAATAATAATAATAATCTCATTGACTTGACTTGACTTGACTTGAATAATAATAATAATATTATAATAATAATAACATCAAATCGTCCGATCAGCAGAGAAGATTATTGGCTGCAACGTTTCCTCCATTGATAGAAACATGGAAACATAGAAAATAGGTGCAGGAGTAAGCCATTCGGCCCTTTGAGCCTGCACCGCCATTCAATATGATCATGGCTGATCATCCAACTCAGTATCCCGTACCTGCCTTCTCTCCATACCTCCTGATCCCTTTAGCCACAAGGGCCACATCTAACTCCCTCATAAATATAGCCAATGAACTGGCCTCAGCTACCCTCTGTGGCAGAGTGTTCCAGAGATTCACCACTCTCTGTGTGAAAAATGTTTTTCTCATCTCGGTCTTAAAAGGATTTCCCCTTATCCTTAAGCTGTGACCCCTTGTCCTGGACTTCCCCAACATCGGGAACAATCTTCCTTCATCTAGCCTGTCCAACCCCTTAAGAATTTTGTAAGTTTCTATAAGATTCCCCCCTCAATCTCCTAAATTCTAGCGAGTATAAGCCAAGCCTATCCTGTCTTTCTTCATATGAAAGTCCTGACATCCCAGGAATCAGTCTGGTGAACCTTCTCTGCACTCCCTCTATGGCAATAAAGTTCTTCCTCAGATTTGGAGACCAAAACTGTACCCAATACTCCAGGTGTGGTCTCACCAAGACCTTGTACAACTGCAGTAGAACCTCCCTGCTCCTATACTCAAATCCTTTTGCTATGAATGCTAACATACCATTCGCTTTCTTCACTGCCTGCTGCGCCTGCGTGCCTACTTTCAATGACTGGTGTACCATGACACCCAGGTCTCGTTGCATCCTCTCACCCTGGCCACAAACTCTTTGAATCACTTCCCTCTGGAAGGCGACTCCAGGCTGTCAAAGCTGCCACAGCCAGATATAAAAACAGTTTTTATCCACGAGTAGTTGCTCTACTCAACAGCCAAAAATCTGTAGCCTCCCCTTGATCTGGTATTTTGTTGGTTCACATGCTTGATCAATGGTGTTTTATCATTATGATTAATGTTTAGTGTTTTCTGAGTCATTCGTAACTGTCACTGTATGTCATGTTGTTACTTGTGGGCGGAGCATCAAGGCAAATTCCTTGTATGTGAATACTTGGCCAATAAACTTACTTACTTACTTACTTACTTACTTACTTACTTACTTACTTACTTACTTACTTACTTACTTACTTACTTACTTACTTACTTACTATAATAATATAATAACACAACAATAATAATAATAATAATAATAATAATAATAATAATAATAATAATAACAACAACAATAATGATAATATAATAATAATAATAACAGCAATAATAATAATAATAATAATAATAATATATAATAACAATATAATAATAACAACAATAATAATATTATTATTATAATAATAACAACAATAATGATAATATAATAACAACAACAACAATAATATAATAATAACAACAACAACAATAATAATATTATAATAACAACAACAATAATAATATTATTATTATAATAACAACAATAATGATAATATAATAATAACAACAGAAATAATAATACTAATATTTGTAGATTGGCTATTGCATGCTAGCCAATCATAGTATTTGTTAGTAGTAGCTCCGCCTAGTATGTGCTTTATAATATCAAGAGCTCGCCTACGCCAGCCAGTAGATGTAGCAGCTCGGAGCTGTAACATACTGCAGATCCTATGCTGTAAGTGATTTAATAAATATGTGTTGTATCTTAATGTGTGTTCGGGTCACATCATTACGTGGTTTCAGAAGTGGGATTCAAACCCACGCCTCCAATTGGAGACCAGAACAGCAACTCCTCTCTCAATACAAAGACCTGTTTAATGATGAACTTGGCAAGTTGCCTGTCAAATATCGCATTACTGTTGATCCTAAAGTCACACCCGTGGTCCGAGCGCCACATCGCGTCCCACATGCCATGCGCGACAGAATACACGCTGAACTCAAACGCATGGTCTCAATGGGTGTTATTGCTGAGGTATCTGACCCGTCCGACTGGGTTTCCACCATGATTGTTGCAACTAAGAAAAACAAGGAGGAGATCCGTATCTGCATCAACCCCAGAGATCTTAACACTGCCGTCAAGCGCGCACATTACCCAATGCGAAGCACTGAAGATGTCGCTGAACAGGTTGGCAATGCAGCAGTATTCTCGGTCCTGGATCTCCTTTTGGCTGATTCCACTAGACCCAGACCCGTCCAACCTCACTACATTCGTCACACCCTGTGGCCGCTTCAAATTTCTAAGAATGCCTTTCGGCATCAACTCCGCCTATGAAGCCTTCCAGCGCACTATGGAATAATTGTTTGCAGAGTAACCGTGTGTCATTATTGTTGATGATATTCTCGTCTACGGTCGCGACTTGGCTGAACATGATGCCAATCTGAAGAGAGTACTTGACCGTGCCAAAGGCATTCAGCTTAAACTCAATCCACTAAAGTGCAGGTTTCGAGTTCCTGAGATCACATCAGACATGTTTTTACCAGCGATGGTCACAGACCAGATCCGCTGAAAACTTCAGTTATCAACGAACTGCCGGTTCCTACTGATGTTGTGAGTTTACAACGATTCCTTGGTATGGTTAACTGCCTGGGAAAATGTATTCCCAACCTCAGCAACATATCGGCCCTCCTGTGAGAACTGACACACAAGGACACGACATGGTCCTGGTACCCGCAGCACCAAAGGGCTTTCGACACTCTCAAACTGCAGCTGGCTAGCGCACCTACACTCTCCTATTTCGATTTGGAGTTACCGCTAACGCTCACTTGCGTTGCATCCCAGTACGGGCTAGGCGTAGCGTGCTTGCAGGCCACTTCTGACGGCGATTTCAAGCCTGTGTCATATGCATCCCGTACACTTACTGACACTGAACAGTGCTACGCCCAGATCGAAAAGGAACTGCTCGCAGTGGTTTTCGCCTGCATTAAATTCAAGTAGTTCATCGGTCAGAATAGTTCAGCACAGGAACCTGACTAGCACTCGGGCTAAAGATTGGATGAAATGCTACACTCTGAAATGTACGAACATATCTCGAACGATGTTTTTTATTTTAATAAATTTTTCCATTCTTCTTTAACTATCTCTTTCCCCTTTTTTTTTTTTTTTTTTTTCTTTTTTTTTTTTTTTTTCTTCCTTTACTTCATCTTTACTTCTATCTCTTTAGTTCTATCTAGTTTAAAAAAATGAAGAAAAAGGCAAAAAGTATTGGAGACAATGTAATAATAACTGACAATATTATCAATTAAAAAATGTAAGACAGTAATGATGTAATTGGTTATGTACCTATCTCCAATAAAAAATATTTTCCAAAAAAAAAAAAAAAAAAAAAAAAAAAAAAAAAAAAAAGTAAGTACTTCATCTTTGGTAAAACTGTGACACCCGTGCCTCGGTAAGCGGGGCCCAGTCCTCACGGTTGTCAACCGCAGTACTATCCGCACCTACGGCACGAGGATCCTATCCCTCTCTTTTGACTCCCGACCGTATGTTTGGACATTTATCATTGCAGCGGTGGCCCAGCGCCGACTTCCTGCTGGCCGTTTCCCTCATGGTGGACCTACGGGGCGGGCGCCTCATTCAACTGGCGGAACTCGGCCCCACGACCCTCGACTGCATTCTACCCGCAGCTCTACGCGGTGGCTGAAGTAGAGGGCCCATATGCTTCCATCCTCGGGGAGTTCCCGGCGCTACTCACCCCCCATTTCAACACGCGCGGCTCCCAAGCATTGGGTGGCGCACCATATTCCCACCACTGTACTGCCATTACACGCCCGGGCACGCAGGCTTGTGCCTGACAAGCTGCGGGGATTACAGGCGCCTGAACGCCATTACAACCACGGAACGCTACCCTGTCCCACATATACAGGATTTTTCGGCCCATCTGGAGGGCGCCACCTTTTTCTCCAAGGTGGACCCGGTCCGTGGTTATCCCCAGGTCCTTGTGCGCCCGGAAAATGTGCCCAAAACTGCCACCATCGGTCTGTTTGAGTGGCTCCACATGCCCTTCGGTTTGAAGAACGCTGTTCCAGCGCCTAATGGACATGGTCGGTCGGGGATTGAACTTTGCCTACATTTACCTCGATGACATCCTGGTCGCGAGCCGCTCCCAACAGGAGCACCTCACACACACACACCTGCGGACGCTATTGAACTAAGCGATACGACAGCGTGTGTTCAGATCAGACGAGAGCTGACTTGTGAAGAGAAGACACAGTTTTTACCAGTTCGGATAGTAAGAACGATCAATTGAGATAGTAAGAATGGACAGCTAGGATAGTATGACCAGAAAGCTACAATCTGCACTAGACTAAGTAGGACCCGTTGGGACCCAGCATCACACGGGAGGGCTGGTCCCCAATGCAATATTACACCTCTCCACCAATTCCAATGTTGGTGGCCAGTGGGGGAGGGCTTTCTGGAGCACTAGTATAGGCGGTGTGCGCTGAATGGACTGGTTTCCAGAGGGCTAGTATGGACATTGAGGGCCAAATGGATTCTTGGGCTGGCGGCTCAGTCACTCAAGTCTGTTGTGCTGGCAGCTCACTCACTCACGGCTGGTGGGCTGGCAGTTGACTCGCGGTTATTCCTTGAAATTCCATTTCAAGCAGGGTGCAAGGCCACCAAATTCAAATGCAGTTTCATACCATTTCTAGCAGGGTGCAAGGCCACTAAAGACAGCGAGTCGTGACCTCTCCCTCCCCCATCTTGCAGAGACTGAGCCACGCCCACACTTCCAGGTTTTATAGTCCCTTCCCCCCTCCCACCAGAAGGGGCTTGGCCTTCATGGCATGATTGACAGGAGAGAGAATCTCAACATTTTTTAAACACTAATAACTCTTTTATTTTTCATTGATGGGAAAAATCCTTGGCACCTGATGAGCGGAGGGGACTCTGAGTAAGATGGCCAAAATCCACAGCCGTACATAGTAGCGTTTTTTTCTAAAATCAATACAAAGCGCAAACAGGAGGTGGTCTAGATTAGACTTTTAATTATATAGAAGGCAAGGCAACTTTAATTAGGCAAGGCAACTTTAAAAACCACAGCTTTAGCATTTTCAAACCACATGAAGGGCACTGACAGGTCAGTAAAACCACTCACAGTTTAGTGGACATGTGCTCAGTGTTATTCACAGCTCAGACTGAGAGATGTGACCCTCTCGCTCCCCCATTTTGCAGAAACAGACTGAGGCACTCAACACATCCAGGTTTTATCGTCCCTCAGGAAGGGGCGTGGCCTTCAGTTGAGAGAATCTCAACATTTTTTAAACACTCATAACTCTTTTATTTTTAATCAATGAGAAAAATCCTCTTGTCCTGTGCAGCGGACGGGGTACGGAGTAAGATGGCCAAAAATCACCGTAAGTGGCAGCGTTTTTTTCTAAAATCAATATACAGAACAACAGGAAGTGGTCAAGATCAGACTTTTACTAATATAGATGAGATACTTCTTTGTATTTATATCAATAAAGAATCAATTAAACTGGAAATAACGACTGGAAGATTTGTTTTTGTTATTGTACTGCGTAAATTCGATCCATTCCTCCATGTTAGCTTAGTAATGACAATGAAAAACGTTTGAAATTGCCATTACATTAAATATAATAATCATAATAATAATAGCAACAATAACAACAACAACAACAACAACAACAACAATAGCAATAATAATAATAATAACAATCCAAATCAGGATAATAGCAACAATAATAACAATAATAATAGCAACAATAATAACAATAATAATAATAGAAACACTAATAATAATAGAAACTAATAATGATAATAACAACAATAATAATAACAATAATAATAATAATAACAACACTAATAATGATGATAACAACAATAATAATAGAAACACTAGTAATGAGAATAAAGACAATAATAATAATAATAATAGAAACACTAATAATAATAACAACAATAAAAATGATAATGATAATAATAATAATAACAACAATAATCATCATCATAATAACAACAATAATTATAAAAATAATAATAGTAATATTAATAACAACAATAATAGTAATGCCAATAATAATAATAGCAACAATAACAACAATAATAATAATAATAATAATCATAATAGCATCAACAACAATAATAACAGAAATAACAATAATCAAGAGTTCAAGAGTTCAAGAGAATTTATTGTCATGTGTCCCTGATAGGACTAATGAAATTCTTGCTTTGCTTTAGCACACCAGAACATAGTCGGCATGAATACAGAACAGATCAGTGTGTCCATATACCATTGAATAAATATATATACACATGAATAAATAAACTGATAAAGTGCAAATAAACAGATTATGGGCTATTAATGTTGAGAGTTTTGTCCGAGCCGAGTTTAATAGCCTGATAGCTGTGGGGAAGCAGCTATTCCTGAACCTGGTCTTTGTAGTCTTCAGGCTCCTGTACCTTCTATCTGAAAGTAGTGGGGAGATGAGTGTATGGCCCGGATTGTGTGGGTCCTTGATGATGCTGGCAGCCTTTTTGAGGCAGCCACTGTGATAGAGCCCCTCGATGGTGGGGAGGTCAGAGCCGTTGATGGACTGGGCAGTGTTTACTACATTTTGTAGTCTTTTCCGCTCCTGGGCGCTCAAGTTTCCGAACCAAGCCATGATGCAACCGGTTAGCATGCTCTCCACTGTGCACCTGTAGAAGTTCGAGGGAGTCCTCCTTGACAAACCGACTCTCCGTAATCTTCTCAGGAAGTAGAAGCGCTGATGTGCTTTCTTTATGATACCATCAGTGTTCTCGGACCAGGAAAGATACAATAACAATAATAATAATAACAATAATATCAACAACAACAACAATAATCACAATAATAATAAAGGAGTCCAGAACCAGGGGTAACAGTTTAAGAATAATGGGGAGGCCATTTAGGACTGAGATGAGGAAAAACTTTTTCACCCAGAGAGTTGTGGATCTCTCACATTTCACTGCACCTTATCTGTGCTGTTACTTGGGGTAATGTTGGTGACTTCCTCTCCAGAGTAACCACAATGCTTCGGTGTGAATCAATGTTTTAAATTTTAGTTTAGTTTATTATTGTCACGTGCACTGAGATACAGTGAAAAGCTTGTGTTTGCGGACTATCCAGTTAAAGGAAAGGCCATGCAGTCTTTTGCAACGGTCTCCAATGAATTAGATGGGAGGTCAGGACCAGACTCTGGATGATTTCAAACAAAAAGCTTCTCACTGTACCTCAGTACACGTGACAATAAATAAAGTTAAAATTGAGACTCAAACTGGAGCTAAGACTAAAACTAAAAAAACTAGAATTCCAACTGCAAACTGCAACCACAACTAATCTAAACTAAAGTAAACTCAACTATTATGCAGTGATAATAGACAATAGACAATAGACAATAGGTGCAGGAGTTGGCCATTCAGCCCATCGAGCCAGCACGGCCATGCAATGTCTGATCATCCCCAGTCAGTACCCCGTTCCTGCCTTCTCCCCATATATCCCTGACTCCGCTATTTTTAAGAGCCCTATCTAGCTCTCTCCTGAAAGCAAAGATACTGGAGTATCTCCTCTAGTATCTTTGTTTGAAAGTATCCAGAGAACCGGCCTCCACTCTCTGAGGCAGAGAATTCCACAGACTCTGTGAGAAAAAGTGTTTCCTGTTGTTTGGATGTTGAATTTTCAAGATTTGGTGAGAGAAAGGAAAGCAGAAATAAATTAAGTAAAACTTTAAAGCGAGAAATTGTATTATTCTCAGTTGTACAAAGATACAATTTTATATTTAGCTCTGGAGGGTGGCCAGAAAAAATAAATCCTAAAGTCAAACAAATGACTTGAGGTGTGAGCTGTGCTTAGGATATTTTAAGGCCATTTAAGGTAATTCAAATGTTTAAAAAGCCTTTGACGGTTTAATTTGGCCTCGTGGGCTGTATTTGAATGTTTAAAGCAGCCAACAGCCAACATTGAACCGTTTGTAACGTAACTGGGCATCTCATTTGCATAGAGGGATTAGAAATGTAACCCCCAAAACAGCCAATCAGAAAGCAGTATTCCGTGCCGGCTTTGAACCAATGAGTTTAGGGGATGTCGATGACGTCCGTTTTTGTTGCTTCAACCTGCAGATGATCAGAAGATGGATACAAAATGCTGGAGACAACACAGTGGGTCTGGCAACATCTCTGGAGAAAAGCCATAGGTGAGGTTTGGGGTCCAAGGATTCCGACCAAAGATACTAGAGGAGCTCCTCTAGTATCTTTGGTTCCGACCCAAAACAATCCCCCATTCCTTCTCTCCAGAGATGTTTGCCAGTCCCGCTGAGTTACTCCAGCATTTAAAGTCTCTTTCTTCGGTGGAAGCCAGCAGGGCCTTCCTACACACACATTTTGTCTGCTCCACTGCGAAATCTCATCAAGGCAGCTGTCTGAAGCAAAGGCTTTGGTCTGAAGTAGGGTCTCGACCCGAAATGTCACCCATTCCTTTTCTCCATTGATGCTGCCTGTCCTGCTGAGTTTCTCCAGCTTTTTGTGTCTATCTACAGGTTATATTTGGACTGTATTGAAACATGATTGGTCAGAGACAAGACACAATAAGGAGTAAGAGTAGAATTAGGCCATTTGGCCCATCACGTCTACTCTGCCATTCAATCATGGCTCATCTATCTCTCCCTCCTAACCCCATTCTCCTTCCTTCCCCCCATAACTGACGCCTGCACTAATCAAGAATCTATTAATCTCTTCCTGCAAAATATCCACTTGGCCTCCGCAGCCTTCTGCGGCAAAGAATTCCACAGATTCACCACCCTCTGACTAAAGAAATTTCTCCTCATCTCTTTCCTAAAATAACGTCTTTTCATTCTGAGGCTATGACCACAATAGTGAAGTGTCAAGTGTGTTTTATTGTCATATGTCCCAGAATGGAACAATATGTCTGAGGAAGGGGTCCCGACCCGAAACGTTACCCATCCTTTTCCTCCAGAGATGTTGCCTGACCCGCTCAGTTACTCCAGCACTTTGTGTCTATCTTTGCTATAAACCAGCATCTTCAGTTCCTTATTTCTAACGTTTTCTTCTAACGGAGATCTTACATGCGGCAGCACAACAGGCAAGTAAACATAGTACTCTGTAAACACCAACATAAGCACCTCAAATTTTGCTTGGGTAGTTTACACCCAGGCGGTGTGAACATTTGCTTCTCCAATTTCAGGTAGTCCTTGCTTTCTCCCTCCATACACTCCCCTTCCCAGCTCTCCCACAGCCCACTGTCTCTGCATCTTCCTTTCTTCATCCCCCCCCCCCCCCCCCCCCCCCCCCCCCCCCCCTGCACTTTAGACCGAAGAAGGGTCTCGACCCGATACGTCACCTATTCTTTCGCTACATAGATGCTATCTCACCTGCTGAGTTTCTCCAGCATTTTTGTCTACCTACCATAAAAACCATAACCATGGCAGACAGGGAGAGGCTTCAGAGGGTAACTAGGACAGCACAGAAGATCATTGGTTGCCCTCTCCCCTCCCTGATGGATATTTACACCTCCCGCTGCCTTAGCAGGGCAAAGAATATCATCAAGGGCAGCTCCCATCCTGCGTTTGGACTGTTCGACCTGCTGCCCTCTGGAAGGCGCTATAGGTGCATCAAAACTAGGACAAATAGACTCAGGAATAGTTGTTTTCCGAAAGTCATAACTACTCTTAATTCACACATGCACTGACTTCACAGCCCAACACCCGGACTTCCATCTATTCTATCCACGTACTGAAATTTGGAACTGTAATGTGTATTGTAACTGTAATTTTTAATATTTTTTAAAACATTTTTTAATATTTAATATAATCTTTAAACATCTGCCTAAGAATACTACCTACTCATCCTTCACCATTTTGCCTTTATAGATATTTATATAGCGCCGCAGAATTGTGCACCTATCCGCCCCCTCCCCCTTTTGTTTTGTTTTCTGTTTCTTGTTTTTTGTACTAAATTATATGTATGCACTGAGTACGAGCTGCTTTTAATCTCATTGTTCATGTATAGTGACAATAAATGGCATATCTATCTATCTATCTATCTATATATCTATCTATATCTATCTATCATATATATATATATCCATCGATAACGTCACAAAATGATGGAGTGACATAATAACTACATACATAATAACAAAAATAAGTGATGTATAAATTCTAAACACAAACAATCAAGAATGGTGCAAAGACAGATACAATTCCCCCTGACTCATTGTCGTTCGGAGCTTAGTTGAAGTTTGTAGTGTTTAATAGCCTGATGGTTGTAGGGAAGAAGCTGCTCTTGATCCCCTCGATAGTAGGGAGGTCAGAGCTGATGATGGACTGGGCAGTGTTTACTACTTTTTGTAGTCTTTTCCGCTCCTGGGCACTCACGTTGCCGGACCAAGCCACGATGCAACCGGTCCAGTGCTGCCAATGTGGAATGCTCCCTGCATTGTTTTCCAAATACAAGTTCAAGTTCAAGATACATTTATTGTCACATGCACCAATTGGTACAGTGAGATTTGAGTTACCATACAGTCATACAAATAAAAAAGAACACAATACACAATAGAGTTTAACATAAACATCCCCACACAGCGGAATCAATGTTTCCCAATGTGAGGGAAGGCAATAAAGTTCAGTCCACTTCCTCTTTGTTCACCCGTGGTCGGGGCCTATTGATGCCTCCGCAGTCGCCGCTACGGGGGCCCGATGTTCTATCCTGGGAATATCCATCAAAGGAAAGATTAGAACTACAAGGAACTGCAGATGCTAGTTTACAAGTAAAGACACAGAGTGCCGGAGTAACTCAGCTGTTCAGGCAGCATCTCTGGAGAAGAGTCCCGCCCGGTCCATGTTCTGAGCTGACTCACTGAGTTAATCAGCATTTTGTGTCTATCTTCAGTATAAACCAGCATCTGCAGCTCCTTTCCACTCAAGTCAAGACAAGTCAAGTCAAGTTTATTTGTCACATACGCATACGAGATGTGCAGTGAAATGGAAAGTGGCCATGTTTGCGGATTGTGCAAAAAAAACTACAAAACAGAATAGAACTGAATCAGTAATTACATATTGGTGAGAAAAAAACAGCAATTTTAAAAAGACACAACACAACAGTAGTTTGGTACAGTAAGTTAGTTCCTGGTGAGATTAGAGTTTACAGTCCTAATGGCCTCTGGGAAGAAACTCCTTCTCATCCTCTCCGTTTTCACAGCATGGCAACGGAGGCGTTTGCTTGGCCGTAGCAGCTGGAACAGTCCGTTGCTGGGGTAGAAGGGATCCCCCATAATGTTGCTGGCTCTGGATCTGCAACCTCTGATGTATTGGTCTTGCAGAGGGGCGAATGTAGTACTCCAATTGACTGCTGAGATTCTAAAGCGGTCCTATAGTTAAAAGACAATTGGCCTGGTTTACTGGAGAAAATAGATGAGGTGCACATGAACTTATAATACAAACTTTAAAATTAATATGATGGAAATGTAGTTTGCAATTCCAAACTGAGAAATGATGTCCTCTCCATCTTAGCCAGTACTAAAACACTGTGGATACCAGGTTAAATTAGAGTAGGCAATAATCTTTGACTTTATTTCCAATCTCGGGCTGCTAGTCATATGTCATATAATACAGGGCTTGGACACGCTAGATGCAGGAAACATGTTCCCGATGTTGGGGGAGTCTAGAACAAGGGGCCACAGTTTAAGATTAAGGAGTAAGCCATTTAAACAAAAGACCCGAAACTTCATCTATTCCATCGCTCCATAGATGCTGCCTCACCCACTGAGTTTCTCCAGCATTTTTGTCTACCTTCGATTTTTTCCAGCTTCTGCAGTTATTTCTTAAACACTGAACCTGGAGGTGTGCACTTTCAAACTTCTATACCTCGTGCCCGATGGGAGATGGGAGAAGAGGGAGTGACGGGGATGAGACTGATCCTTGATTATGCTGCTGACCTTACTGAGGCAGCGTGAGGTGTAGATGGAGTCAATGGAAGGGAGGTTGGTTTCTGTGATGGTCTAGGCTCTGTTTACAACTGTCTGCATGAGATTATGCATTAACTCTTCTGCCCATTGTGCTTTACTGTAGATCCCGGCATCCGCAGTCTCTTGGTGTCTCCAGGAGTTTAATTATCAGGGGACCAAGTATGTACAGGGCCCACCACTGTTTTTCCAGCAACTGGTGATCCGGCCCTTCCTTTAATCCGGACATGAATCCCATCCCAGAAGTACCCCCGTAACTAGGCGCCGAGGTGCCTAGGCCGGGTGAGGTGGCCATTCTTGATCAATCGAGACCAAGGACACGCTAGAGGCAGGAAACATGTTCCCAATGTTGATAGATCGGCGGGTCAGATTTGGCCCCTGAAGCCAAGGCTCTCGAACTATTGGCCAGACAGATCCCTTCCCATGGCCGACTTCCAGTCCCCCTCCCATGGCCGTGACCTCTGTTAGGGTGGAAAAATGGATAACACGGCAAGGCTCTGGAACCAATCCTGCCAGAAAATCTGTGTTGGACCTGTAATATAAGAATTCAAATGAAACTAGAATAGTCATAGACCTCGTCCACCCGTTGCATAATTAAAGTTATGATGGTATGTCGAAGATGTAGGAACAAGTATTTAAATATTCTATATTTTTTATTTTTACTTTTAAATTCTTTACAATTCTGATAACATTTACTGAAGACCTTCCCAGAGATGTTCACATCTCAGATATAATTGGTTCTAATGCGGTTGAAGGGTTATGTAATGAAACTACCCAAGTTTTCAAAAGTGGCAACTCTGCTTTCTTTTTAAAACTTCTTTTCATGAAAAGTGTTGAGAAGATGGAACCAGTTATGAAAATTAACCTTCCAGAACCTGGTTCTGAGGCCAGGAAATTGCCATTAACCTTGTTACGGGGAGACCTATGTTCCCCTTACAATGATAAGTTTAGTGTTAAGTGCATTTATTCTCTTAAGAGTGTTCGTAAACCTAAAGGACATTTGGGGGTAGTTTTTAAAAATGAGGAAACTGCCCCCAAATTGTATTACTAATTGTTGGAGAGAAGATAAACTTGGATGAAAATGAACCACAATTTTTTTTTTTTTCCTTGGAATTCTAAAGATCATTCCAAACCGATTGAGGCGCTGGATTCACTTTAAAAATGTAAGTGTTTTTCGTTGATGACGAACCGGAATAAAGAATAAAGCTGTCCGTTTCTGTCTCGAGTTATTCTGGGAGTTCAATAAAATATAAGGGCAAAGCAACTTGTTATGGTTTGTTGAACCGCAGATGTTCAATCGTCCATCTCAAAGTATCCATTGACACTACCTCTCTCGCATACTTCAACCAGGTCCGCAAGAGCGGTATTAAAAGGTGGGGGTGGTTGCTTGGTAAGATAGCACAGTGTCTTTCGTTACCACATAACTTGTTTCTATTTTTGTCGTGATGTGTGTGTGGTAGCGGGAAGGGTGTCAGGTGTTTTGCAATGGTAGTACACAAACAGTTTTCAACCTCAGTGAATCTTGAATTGAACACTCGGTTAAAATCAGAATTGGCGTTTGTAGCCTGCGGTGCAGAACTATCCCAATGAAAATAAACACAATAACACCAATTGAGAAATGACCCAATTCTCAGGCCAGCTTGGGAGACCAATTCTATAATGTGTTGGGCGTGCATGTGGTAGTTGCTGGGTCCCGCAATAAAATTGCCAAATGTCTTTGGTTGCTGCAAGTTCCTCCAAGTTGCGCCAGCGCTGGCAATCAGCAAACTTGGTGTGTTAATGAGACGGGGCTTAGAAAGGTCTTTCCCGGTTGCGTTCGACGTTGGAGCAAAGAGCCCCTCTGGAATATGAGCATCAACTATTCCCCCGCAAGACGGAAACTTGACATTTGCCCAGGTGTCGAGCCGATGCGATGTTCTAAGCGGGAAAGTGGGGAATTTTCTTTCCAGGCGGGCGAGGCAACCCGGTGGCGAGGCGTTAGGGAGAACGCAGGGGTGTTTCCGAACCGGGGCGTCGCTCGGGGTGTGAAATGCACGGGGTTTGGGGTCGGATGGCGCGGGGGTTTGGTGGCGGGAGCTCGATTTCGGGGCGGCGAGGGTGATGTTTGTGCGGGGAGAAAGCACAAGTTGTGGCGGCGGGGGAGGGCGGTTGAGTCTACCGCGTCCGCGCCGCCGCTTTAACAGGCGGGGAGGCGGCGCGGCGCCGTCAATGCAGCCGCGGCTGCGGAGCGGAGAGGAGGGGAGGTGAGGTGAGGCGACGCGGACACACTTGGCTATGACCGACATGGAATCGCCGGGCGTGGACTTTTCCACCGCGGCCACCTCGCTGCTGCTGCAGTCGCCGATGCCGCCGCCGGCGGTGCCGCCGCCGCTGCTGCTGCCCGAGGAGACGGACTCGCTGGACATCGCGGTGGCCGTGAAGAAGAAGCGCCGGCCGTACCGCCACAGGAAGTTCGGCTGCACCGTGGCCGAGCAGATCATGAGGGCGGTGGCGGCCACCAAGGAGCGGCGGGGGCTGTCGGTGGCCGCCGTCAAGAAGCTGCTGTCGGCCAGCGGCTACGACCTGGCTCGCCACAACACGCGGGTCAACCGCGCCGTCCGCACCCTGGTCAGCAAAGGCTCGCTGGTGCAGACGACGGGCAGCGGCGCCTCGGGCTCGGTCCGGCTCGGCAGGTGCCCGCAGGACTTGGTGGCGGCGGCGGCGACGTTCAAGTTGCCGCTGGGGGCGGCTGCTCGCCGGACGGTGTTATCCAGGAGGACGGCGGCCAAGAAGTCCAAGAGGCTGATGGCGAGGGGCGGTGGTGGAGGCAAGAAGAGGCGGCGGCGCAGTCAGTTGAAGAAGGCTGGCCGGCACCACAAGAAGGCGGGAGGCGGCGGCTTGAAGAAGGTGACCGCCCGCTGGAAAACGGTCCGGGCGAGGAGGGCGCTGGCCAAGGGCCGCATCTTCAGGCGAAGGGTCAAGAAGGTGGAAACGAAGATTGTTCGGGACAGCGTCAAGCCCACGGACTTGGTGGATGAGAAAGCGACTCTTACGCAAAACACTGAACCGAACAAGTGCTGAACGGTTTAGACTTAAGTTAACCTCAAAATGTGTAACAGACATATGTGTGCTAAATGATTTTTTTTGTGGATCTAATAAAGGAAAAAATAAAATCGTGCATCATTGTGCATATACTTGTGTTTGAAAAAAAATTTCAATTGCAAACGGGATTCTTGCGTCTCTGTCTCTGCCCCTTTCCTAGGCCTGCACCACCCGCCTTACCCAAGGAGTAAACCACCTCACAAGGGACCAAGGAGTAACACCTCACTGAGACCAAGGAGTAACCACTTCACTGAGACTACTGTCTATGGCATGTTTAAGAGAACTGCGTTGCAGATGCTGGAAAAATTTACGGTAGACAAAAATGCTGGAGAAACTCATGAGACCAAGAAGTGAACCCACCTCACAGACTTACTGTCTAATGAAATGACATGTTGAAGAAAGAACTGCAGATGCTGGGAAAATATTGCCATTAAATCTTTCCCCTCACCTTAAAACTATTTTCTGGTCTCTGATTCCCCTACTCAGTTAAAAAAAAAACTCCACTCTAGTTATTCCCCCTCATTATCTTATACACCTCTTCTCCTGTAGCTTAGACTCAAGTACTGGCAACATCCTCGTACATATCCGCGCTCCGTCCAGTTTAGCAACTGGCAGGGTATCCAAAAGTGAACACATCTCCAAATGCAGTCTCGCCAAGGTCTTCCACAACTGACATAAATCCCAACCTCTATATTCAATTCCCTGACTGATGAAGGCCAATGTGCCGTACACTTTCTTGACTACCCTATCTTCTTCCGTCTGCAGAAGGGTCTCGACCCGAAAGGTCACCTATTCTTTCGCTCCACAGATGCTGCCTCACCCGCTGAGTTTCTCCAGCATTGCGGTCTACCGTCCATTTTTACAGCATCTGCAGTTCCTTCTCAAACCTATCTTCTTGTGATGCTACTTTCAGGGAACTTTGTATCTGCCTCGTTAGATCCCTCTGCTTCATAGCATTCCCCAAACCTCCGCCGTTCACAGTGAATCCGAAAGAGGAAGATATAATTGTTAGCTGTAGATTTCGGAAAGCGTCGGTCTAACTATGACTTTTGATGGGCAAAATTCTTACCACCTCCTTCCCAATACAGAATATGAGACACGAGACATTAGATGTGATTTTAACGCATTATAGTCATAGAGTGATAGAATGTGAAAACAGGCCCTTCGGCCCAACTTGCCCAAACCAGCCAACATGTATTGTGTTGTATATCTTTATTGTCATTTCCCGAGTATTCACATACCCAGAGGAAACAAAAAAACGTTGCTCAACCAGTGTCCATTCAGTGTGCATAAAAAATAAATAGAAATAAGAATACATATATCATGAACAAATTAACACTATACTAAACATCAACAGGCGTTCCGATTGGCAGCGGCACGACAGTGGCTCTGCTGCAGTGTGTCCAGGTTGGTGGTTGGTGCGCGATACTTTGGCAGGGGGCAAAGTCCGCTTAGCAGTCTTATAGCCTGCGAGTAGAAGCTGAGGAGCATCCTGCTGGTTTTGCAGCTAATGCTCCTGTACCTCTTCCCAGATGGCAGGATGGAGAATATGTGATGCGATGGGTGGTAGGGATCTTTGATGATGGAGATGGCTCTGCTGATACACCTCTTCCTGTATATGTCCAGCAGGAAAGGGGGTGGAGCACCAATAATTCTGCTGGCGGTCTTCACAATCCTGTCTAGTTGGTGCCGTTGGTACGCCTTGCAGCTCTCGAACCAGGAAGTGATGCCGTAGGTTAATGTGCTCTCGATTGTCCCCCTATAAAAAGTCCCAGCTACACTAGCCCCACCTGCCCGTGTTTGGTCCATATCCCTGCAAACCTGTCCTATCCTTGCAGCTATCTAACTGTTTCTTAAATTAGACAGAGATTCGCATGAAAAATTATCAGTTACTTTAGCTGTCGAATAACATCAGTAGATCTTAATGGACACTGAGGCACACACATATAGATCACAACATCAATATTATTTAAACACTGGCCACATTTTCCCATCCCTTCCCCTAACAGCTTTCCGCAGAGACCGCTCCCACCGTAATTCCCTGGTCAATTCGTCCCTTCCCACCCAAACCATCCCCTCCCCTGGTACCTTCCATTGCAACCGCAGGAAACGCTACACTTGTCGCTTTACCTCCCCCCTCGACTCCATCCAAGGACCCAAGCAGTCTTTCCAGGTGAGGCAGAGGTTCACCTGCACCTCCTCCAACCTCATCTATTGCATCCGCTGCTCTAGGTGTCATCTGCTCTACATCGGTGAGACCAAGCGTAGGCTTGGGGATCGCTTCGCCCAACACCTCCGCACAGTTCACAATATCCAACCCGATCTCCCGGTGGCCCAGCACTTCAACTCCCCCTCCCATTCCGAATCCGACCTTTCTGTCCTGGGCCTCCTCCATGGCCAGAGTGAGTCCCATCGCAAATTGGAGGAGCAGCACCTCATATTTCACTTGGGTAGTTTACACCCCAGCGGTATGAACATTGACTTCTCCAATTTCAGGTAGTCCCTGCTTTCTCCCTCCTTCCCCTCCCCTTCACAGCTCTCCCACTGTCTCCGCCCCTTCCTTTCTTCTTCCCACCCCACACCCCCACATCAGTCTGGAGAAGGGTCTCGACCCGAAACGTCACCTATTCCTTCACTCCATAGACGCTGCCTCACCCGCTGAGTTTCTCCAGCATTTTTGTGTACCATCAACATTCTTTAAATAACTTCTGCTTTGCACTCGCCGGCCCCATTTACTTATTTGTTCTTCATCGCGATGTCCCACCCCTTATTCTCGCTGATTGCAACCTTAATCGATATTCGAAGTTCAATTAAGAAAGTCACCAGTTTGGAGAATTAGTTCATTTTATTTATTGTTTCTCGTGAAAACAGCTATTTAAACAAAAGTCGTTTGCACCTTTTCAGAAATCGGGCAAACAGTCCCCGCGGCAACCATACAGTTAAACTAGGAGATTAATTTAGGAGATTGAGAGGGGATCGTATAGAAACTTACAACATTCTTAAGGGATTGGACAGGCTAGATGCAGGAAGATTGTTCCCGATGTTGGGGAAGTCCAGGACTAGGGGTCACAGCTTAAGGATAAGGGGGAAATCCTTTAAAACCGAGATGAGGAGAACTTTTTTCACACAGAGAGTGGTGAATCTCTGGAACTCCGCCAAAGAGGGTAGTTGAGGCGTTCATTGGCTATATTTAAGAGGGAGTTTTGTGGCCAAGGGATCAGAGGGTTCGCTCCAGGTACGGGATACTGAGTTGGATGCCCATGATCATATTGAATGGCGGTGCAGGCTCGAAGGGCCGAATGGCCTACTCCTGCACCTAATTTCTATTTTCTATGTTAAACATAAACCACTGCTACTGAAAAGACATAACAATTCTATCAGTCTGAGGAAGGTTCTCGACCCGAAACGTCGCCTATTTCCTTCGCTCCATAGATGCTGCCTCATCCGCTGAGTTTCTCCAGCATTTTTGTCTACTAACATTTCTATCAGTCCCGTTGTACATTTAGCTGCTGGATATATTTTTTTAATTTACCAGGAGTTTGAGAGTTTGAACTAATTTGTTGATATGAAATTTAAAAAAAGATTGACTTTGGTTTCATTATTTTGTGCGGTTTAGATGGAGAGTGCGATACCATTGAAACCTATCAAGGTCTAGATAGCGTGGAAGAGGATGTTTCCACTAGTGGGAGAGTCTAGGACCAGAGGGCACAGACTCGGGATAAAATGATCCACCTTTCGAGTGGAGATGAGGGGGAATTTCTTTCGTCAGAGGGTGGGGAATCTGTGGAATACATTGTCACAGACGGCGGTGGAGGCCAAGTCATTGGGTATTTTTAAAGCGGAGATTGACCGAGTCTTGATTAGGGTGGATGCCAAGGGTTACGGGGAGAAGACAGGAGAATGGGATTAGGAAGGAAAGATAGACGAGCCATGATCAAATAGCCGGAGGAGATTCGATGGACCGAATGGCCTAATTCTACCCCTATGCCTTACGATCTAACCGCAAACCTTCACGGATGAAATTGGCTAATGAGAAGATAAGCTTCCTCATGCCGGTCCCTTCTCATGTTATTTTACAGGGAATCGTCCGAATAGACCCTTCACTGGAACACAGCTACTTATAGGAATGCTATTGAAAATAAAGAATGGGTCGACTGGGCTTGTATTTACTGGAATTTAGAAGGATGAGAGGGTATGTTATAGAAACATATAAAATTCTTAAAGGATTGGACAGGCTAGATGCAGGGAAAAATGTTCCCGATGTTGGGGGAGTCCAGAACCAGGTGGGGGGGGGGGGGGGGGGGGGGGGGGGGGGGGGGGGGGGGGGGGGGGGGGGGGGCACAGTTTAAGAATGAGGGGCAGGCCTTTTAGGAATGTGATGAGGAAAACATTTTCACCCAGAGAGTTGTGAATCTGTGGAATACTCTGCCGCAGAAGGCAGTGGAGGCCAATTCACTGGAGGTTTTCAAGGGAGAGTTAGATTTAGCTCTTAGGACTAAAGAAATCACGAGATGTGGGGACAAAGCAAGAACGTGGTACTGATTTTAGATGATCAGCCATGGAATAGCGGTGCTGGCTGGAAGGGCCGAATGCCCAAATCCTGCACCTGTTTTTCTATATATTTTTTTCTAAATATCTGTGTAATACCACAATTTAATACCCCCCCCCCCCCCCCCCCCCCCCTCTGAAAATTATTAGAGGGCGAAGATGCCAATACGGCATTGATATTTTGAAAGTTTCAGAGCTTTGTGTAGGAAAGAATTGCAGATGCTGGTTTAAATAGAAGACAGACACAAAATGCTGGAGTAACTCGGCGGGACAAGAGACAATAGGTGCAGGAGGAGGTCATTCGGCCCTTCGAGCCGGCACCGCCATTCAATGTGATCATGGCTGATCATCCCCAATCAGTACCCTGTTCCTGCCTTCTCTCTATATCCCATGACTCCGCTATTTTTAAGAGCCCTATCTAGCTCTCTCTTGAACGTATCCAGAGAACCGGTCTCCACCGCCCCTTTTAAACAGTGATATTTAGAAAAAGATATAGAAAAACAGGTGCAGGATTTGGGCATTCGGCCCTTCCAGCCAGCACCGCTATTCCATGGCTGATCATCCAAAATCAGTACCACGTTCTTGCTTTGTCCCCACATCTCGTGATTTATTTAGTCCTAAGAGCTAAATCTAACTCTCCCTTGAAAACCTCCAGTGAATTGGCCTCCACTGCCCTCTGCGGCAGAGAATTCCACAGACTCACAACTCTATGTGAGAAAAGGTGTTTCCTGTCTCTCGGGGGGTGTTAGAAACATAGAAAATAGGTGCAGGAGGAGGCCATTCGGCCCTTCCAGCCAGCACCACCATTCATTGTGATCATGGCTGATCATCCCCAATCAATAACCGGTGCCTGCCTTCTTCCCATATCCCTTGATTCCACTAGCCCCTTTCTCACCTCAGTCTTAAATAGCCTCCCCTTTATTCTAAGACTGTGTGTGGCCCCTGGTTCTGGACTCGCCCAGCATTGGGAACATTTTTCCTGCATCTAGCTTGACAATGGTTAGTGGCCAATTATTTCCTGGAACCCGATTCCTTGCCTTTGCCCTTCTTGGTGCCTTGAGATTTCTTTAAAACCCGCCTCGCCGCCCTCCTCAGATGTTTCCTGACCCCGCCGAAGGCACCACGCAGTCTGCTCTTCCATCCCGGTTTCCCCGAGTCTTCGGCCCCCGGTTGACTATTTGGACAGAGTGCGCTTTCCCCGCTCTCTGTTGTCTCGTCTGGTCGCAACCTGGAGACCAGACCCTGCTCCTCCGGCGTGGAGCAATCGCCCCTCTGCTCCACCAGCGCTGTGACCGCCGACTCGCCGTCTGGCCGGGGACATGGATCATCTTCACCGGGGGCGACTCTGAAATCCTCCGGGTATTCGATTTTTGCAAAACCACCCGAAGAAAGGTGCTCCCATACAGCACCAGGAAAAAGGGCGCTGGTGGTCTCACTCTTGTAGTTGCGTTCTGCTTTCTGGCTGGCGCTCTCCCTCAGGCTGCTCAGGACGACCCTCTCGGTCTCTTCCAGGTACATTTGCTGGTATTCCCACCAGTAGTAAGGCTTCCCCCAGCAGCGAGACACGTGGCAGCAACTGATGCAGACCGCGATTGCCACAAGGACAAGCAGGAGGATCAGTCCAGCCATCTGCAGGGAGAGGGGGAGGTGCAGATAAAGTGGATATGAAAAAGGGTCTCGACCCGAAACATCACCCATCTCTTCTCTCCAGAGATGCTGCCTGTCCCGCTGAGTTAGTACAGTTTTTTGTGTCTATCATCAGCCGTGATTGAATGGCGGAGTGGGCTCGACAATAGACAATATGTGCAGGAGTAGGCCATTCGGCCCTTCGAGCCAGCACCACCATTCAATGTGATAATGGCTGATCATCCCCAATCAGTACCCCGTTCCTGCCTTCTCCCCATATCCCCTGACTCCGCTATCTTTAAGAGACCTATCGAGATCTCTCTTGAAAGTATCCAGAGAACCTGCCCCCACCGCCCTCTGAGGCAGGGAATTCCACAGACTCACAATTCCCTCTGTGTGAAAAAGTGTTTCCTCGCCTCCCTTCTAAATGGCTTACCCCTTATTCTTAAACTGTATGTGGCCCCTGGTTCTGGACTTCCCTAACATCGGGAACATGTTTCCTGCCTGTAGCGTGTCCAAACCCTTAACAATCTCATATGTTTCGTCAAGATATCCTCTCATCCTTCTAAACTCCAGAGTGTACAAGCCCAGCTGCTCCATTCTCTCAGCATATGACAGTCCCGCCATCCCGGGAATTAACCTTGTAAACCTACATTGCACTCCCTCAATAGCAAGAATGCAAGCAAGAATTTCATTGTCCTATCTGGAACACACATGACAATAAACTCTCTTGATTCTTCAATCTTTGAATCTACTCACTCGCGATTCAAACTTCAAAGTGCGGATTACTTCGGAGTCCTCCTTCGGCGGTTCTTGGGGCTGGGCTGTTAATGGAGTATCTTGTCCATGAGCAAGCCTAGAGAAGTATTGGATACAGCAGTAGCAGTCGCCATCCAGGAGAACCACCATAATCCACATCCAGCCGTGGTAGAAGACTTTGAGAAAGGAGACGAGCTGCCAGGAGGCCGGGCGTTGGCGGCGGGGGTCCGAGATGGTCACCAGGTGGTCGCTGCGTTTTGCCACAGCCCTCTGTGGACAACGGCAGTAGACCAGGCATTCCCTGTGGACAAAGACACTGAGGAGGGTGAGGACGGTCGCCGGGACCAGGAGGAAGGAGATGCCGTAGACCTGGTTGTAGGCGACCAGCCAGGGGCACTGGCATCCTATCTCGGCCATCTCTTGCAAGCCCCAGAAGACGGTGGCCACCACCAGGGATCCGATCACCTTGAAGATGGGTGTCCCCACCAGGGCTAGCTTGTCGTGCTCAGACAGTTGCAGAAGGTTGAGAGGCATGGCGACTCAGTCCCCCCCTCCTCCCCTCTGGCGGTGGAAACACTCCAGCGTTGGCCATTTCATCCAAGCTGCTGGGTGAGTGACAGCGTCCGTGTTTGCATTGCAACGCGTCCTTGCATTGCAAGTTTCCGGCCTCGTCCTCCACGCTCTCCTGGTCCTGAGATCACCCCATGCCTCTTGAAGTTGATGCGAATCAAATTACGTTATAACTAGTTATAGTTTTAGAGATGGCGCTGCGTGGAAAAGGGGCCCCTTCGGCCCAATTTGCCCAATGCCGACCAAGATGTCCCATCTACACTTGAATGAATGAGTGAGTGAGTGAATGAATTAATGGTTTATTTCGGACATACATTAAAAAGAACAACTTAACACTCGTACACTTAAACTGTGGCCCCTGGTTCTGAATTCTCCCCAACATCGGGAACATCTTTCCTGCCTCTAGCGTGTCCAACCAGAGAAACATAGAAAATAGGTGCAGGAGGAGGCCATTGGAACCAACACCGCCATTCATTGTGATCATGGCTGATCGTCCCCAGTCAATACCCCGTGCCTGCCTTCTCCCCATATCCCTCGACTCCACTAGCTCCTAGAGCTCTATCCAACTCTCTCTTAAATCCATACAGTACTAGGCCTACACTGCCCTCTGTGGCAGGAATTACATAAATTCACAACTCTCTGGGTGAAAAACTTTTTTCTCACCTTAGTCTTAAATGACTTCCCCTTTATTCTAAGACTGTGGCCCTTGGTTCTGGACCCGCCCAAATTTGGTAGCATTTTTCCTGCATCTAGCTTGTCCAGTCCTTTTATAAGTTTCTATAAGAACCCCCTCATCCTTCTAAACTCCAGTGAATACAAGCCTTGTCTTTTCAATCTTTCCTCATCTGACAGTCCCGCCATCCCAAGGATTAATCTCCTGAACCTACGCTGCACTGCCTCAATCACAAGGATGGCCTTCCTCAAATTAGATGCCCGATCTACACTTGTACACTTAAATTGTGGCCCCTGGTTCTGGACTCCCCCAACATCAGGGACATGTTTCCTGCCTCTAGCGTGTCCAAACCCTTAATAATCTTATGTGTTTCTATAAGATTCCCTCTCATCCTTCTAAACTCCAGCTAAGTTATTTCGCCAAGCATTCACATACAAGGAATTTGCCTTAGTGCTCCGCCTGCAAGTGCCAATATGACATACAGTGACAGTTAGGAATAACACATAAAACATTAAACATTAATAATAAAACATTGTTGATTAAACATGTGAATTAAATAAAATACCAGAGCAAATGGAGGCTACAGATTTTCAGTCATTGAGTAGAGCAACTACTCGTGGAGAAAAAGCTGTTTTTATGTCTGGCTGTGGAAGCTTTGACAGTTCGGAGTCGCCTTCCAGAGGGAAGTGATTTAAAGAGTTTGTGGCCAGGGTGAGAGGGGTCAGAGATGATCTTGCCCGCCCGCTTCCTGGCCCTTGCAGTGTAGTTCGTCAATTGTCCCAGTCGGAAAAGCAGGGGGCATGATCTTGTATAACACCATTTCAATCAGTCTCGGAAAAAGGACCCAGAACATCACCTATCATATACCGCTTGGCCAGCTTACAACCCAGCTGTTTATTGATGTCTCTCACTTCAAGTAGCCCTTCCATCCCCCCTCTCTCTCTCCATCCCTCCTCCTCCCTAGCCTGGGGGGGGGGGGGGGGGGGGGGGGGGTTCCCCCGGCCACGGGTACCATGTAATCCCGTGTTACCTGATCCATGGTCCGATAGTCGGCGACTAAACTGTCTCCCCCATCTGGTTTGCCAGGTGAGGAGGGAGGGGACTGTGGACATCCAGCAGGACCAAAAACAAGAGCTGTCAAAAAGGGCGGATGAGCTTCTAGCGAGCCAACGGCCATCCACACTTCAGTAGAAGTTGCGATCACTGTCGTAGGTAGCATTGTAAGGAATGATGATAAAGCACACACACACCAAAATCCTAGACTTCCAGTGGCGGAAGTCCGCAGGAACTGGAGGACAGAGATGTGTGGTGCGTCCATCACTGTTCCCATCGGAAACCAGCACCACTGCGTCGCTAATGTTTTCAACGATGATCAATGAATGTACTACAGACAATTTTAATATTCATACCGAGGGAATTAACTGGTTAATTAACCAATTAACAATATAACCAACCTGATCTCCCGGTGGCCCAGCACTTCAACTCCCCCTCCCATTCCGAATCCTACCTTTCTGTCCTGGGCCTCCTCCATGGCCAGAGTGAGTCCCACCGTAAATTGGAGGAGCAACACCTCATATTTCGCTTGGGCAGTTTACACCCCAGCGGTATGAACATTGACTTCTCCAATTTCAGGTAGTCCCTGCTTTCTCCCTCCTTCCCCTCCCCTCCCCAGCTCTCCCACAGCCCACTGTCTCCGCCTCTTCCTTTCTTCTTCCCGCCCCACCTCCAACACCCCCCCACACTCACATCAGTCTGAAGAAGGGCCTTGTCCCGAAACATCACCTATTCCTTCGCTCCATAGATGCTGCCTCACCCGCTGAGTTTCTCCAGCATTTTTGTCTACCTCAGCCAATTAACTTGTACGCCTTTGGAGTGTGGGAGAAAACCAAAGATCTCGGAGAAAACCCACGTAAGTCACGGGGAGAACGTACAAACTCCGTACAGGCAGCACCCGCAGTCAGGATCAAACCCGGGTCTCTGGCACTGTAAAGTAGCGACTCTACCATTGCGCCACTGTGTATAACTCGTTATCCTAGCCCACAGCCAACAATAGGCCGTTCCCCTGAATGGGGTACTGATTGTGGATGAACAGCTATAATCACAGTGAATGGCTGTGCTGGCTCGAAGGGTTGAATGGCCTCTACTCCTGCACCTATTGTCCATTGTCTATCATCGTTACTGTTTTGCATATCTTTCATTCACTTGTTCTTACATCTCATTATATCATCGTCTATATCTCTCGGCTCCCTTTCCCCTGATTCTCAGTCTGAAGAAGGGTCTCCACCCGAAATATCACCTGTTCCTTCTCCCCAGAGACGCTGCCTGTCCCGCTGAGTTACTCCAGCTTTTTTTGCGTCTATCTTCGGTTTAAACCAGTCTCTTGCCCTCCATGTTCTTCAGAGACGCCGCCTGACCCGCTGAGTCACTCCAGCACGTCATGTCTTTTTTTTATGTAAGCGTGCACCTGCTGTTTCTCGTGTTAACAAACTGTGCAAAATTTGTGTCGTGTTTCGACGAACATATTGCCCAATAAAGAGTACAGCGTGCTAGGTTGCAAACTTGATTTTAATCCCCGTGATGTTACATCACAACACACACACACACACTAGAGTCTACAGTAGAGAAACAAAGCTGTCCTAGCTTCAGTTGCAACAAAAAAATGCTTCCTTCAGCATTTTACAGTGTAAGGTCTGTATTGCAAGTGTGCACTGAGGACTTGTGTTTCAATCACTTCCGATACACTTTACAAAACATTTAGAAAAAAAAAAGTTAAAGACACTCTTCCCGCTGCATCCTCAATGGCATTATCAAAACAAAAAGCCGCACTGTTCCACAAGCGTGCCTGAGAGGTACAGCCCGATTTGAGTGGAGGTGAAGGCTTGTGAGACAGGCCACCCAACTTGGCTGCCCCAGTTTCAAGCCTGGAGCGGGTTTCTCCCAGAGCAGTGGCAGGCACCAGCAAGATAAATCTCCCCCCCCCCCCCCACCCCTCTCACGCACACACACACACACAAAATGCTCTTGCATATTCTTCTTAAAACTAAGTGGAACATACATGACCACGCTGTAAATGGTCCCCTTCGGTTATTTTGGGGCATGGTTTTGGTAAACAAATCTAAAAAAAAAAAAAACTTATCCCAGAAGTCTAACTTTTGGAACTTTTGAAATCTAAAAAAGTTTCCAAAAGTCCAAAAAAAAAAAATCTTTTTTTTTTTTCTCTCATCCCAAACAAAGTTGCAAATAAATATTTCTTCCGAAGGACCGGAAGAAAGACAAAAGGGAGGATGGACAGGTCATTGTCTTTTTCCCTGGACCTATAAACCATTGCGGATTCAACACAAAATGGTGGGGATTTGTGGCATGCGATTTTGGGGAGGGATAGTGAGGGGAGAGAGAGAGAGAGGAAGGAGAGGGAGAGAGAGGAGGGGAAGAGGAGAGGGGAAGAGGAGAGGGAGAGAGAGAGAGGAGAAGAAGAGGAGGGGAAGACTGCAACAGAAACACGAAACATGAGATGGTCAATCCATCTTCATATGTTGCACAAGTCTTAGGGAGAACATTAAAAACAAAATGCCAGAATGTTTAAAAAAAACAAAAAGCAGATGAGAATTTGGATTTTCTTTTGGTGGTTGACAACGGTGAGTCAGTTTGTGTTGAGGACAGTTTGTGTAAATCCTCGGCTACCTCCGTTCCACACTAGTGCCCGTGGCGCTCCTCATTGCTTCTGCTGCATGGCCTCCTTCCTTGCGGCGTCTTGCAGTAACTGGGTGTCCACCTCATCGGCCGGCAGCTGGACGTAACGCACCACCGAGCCACGGATGAAGCAGTTCTTCACGGAGAGCTGGCGGGGTAAAGAACAGCGGTGAGCGCGCGGGGAGACGGGACGACGTCCGAGCTAGCGTAGGAAGGAACTGCAGATAGACCGAAAGGGACTCGACCCGAAAACCGTCGCCCTCTACTTCTCTCCACAGACAAGGCAAAAATAGCTGGAGTAACCAGACTGGATAGACTTGGTTTATACTCTCTAGAATTTAGAAGATTGAGAGGGGATCTTATAGAAACTTGCAAAATTCTTAAGGGGTTCGACAGGCTAGATGCAGGAAGATTGTTCCCGATGTTAGGGAAGTCCAGGACAAGGGGTCACAGCTTAAGGATAAAGGAGAAATCCTTTAAAACCGAGATGAGAAGAACTTTTTTCACGCAGAGAGTGGTGAATCTCTGGAACTCTCTGCCACAGAGGGTAGTTGAGGCCACTTCATTGGCTATATTTAAGAGGGAGTTAGATGTGGCCCTTGTGGCTAAGGGGATCAGGGGGTATGGAGAGAAGGCAGGTACGGGATACTGAGTTGGATGATCAGCCATGATCATATTGAATGGCGGTGCAGGCTCGAAGGGTCGAATGGCCTACTCCTGCACCTAATTTCTATGTTTCTATGTCTATGTTAAAGGGCCTGTCCCACCTTCACGACCCAATTCACGATCTCTGCCAAGTTTGTCCTTGACTCACACTCGCAGTATGGTCGTCACAAGGTCGTAGGCAGGATGTGATGCTAGTCATAGAAACATAGACATAGAAAATAGGTGCAGGAGGAGGCCATTCAGCCCTTCGAGCCAGCACTGCCATTCATTGTGATCATGGCTGATCGTCCCCAATCAATAACCCATGCCTGCCTTCTCCCAATATCCTTTGATTCCACTAGCCCCCAGAGCCATATCTAACTCTCTCTTAAATCCATCCAGTGACTTGGCCTCCGCTGCCCTCTGTGGCAGGGAATTCCACAAATTCACAACTCTCTGGGTGAAAACGTTTTTTTCTCACCTCAGTCTTAAATGACCTCCCCTTTATTCTAAGACTGTGTGGCCCCTGGTTCTGGACTCGCCCCACATTGGGAACATAGTCATAGGTATTCGTGGCATCAAGTAGGTCTGGGCGTTTTTCTAACCTGGTAAAAAATGCCCACGAGTAAATAAGGTCGTGAATTAGGTCGTGAAAGTGGGACGGGCCCATAACTCGGCGGGGACAGGCAGCATCTCTGGAGAGAAGGAATGGGTGATGTTTCGGGTCGAGGCCCTTCTTCAGACTGGTTAGGGATAAGGGGAACGAGAGATATAGACGATATAGAGATATAGAACAATTAATAAAAGATATGCAAAAAAGTAACCATGATTAAGGAAACAGGCCATTGTTAGCTGTTTGTTGGGTAAAAATGAGAAGCTGGTGCAACTTGGGTGGGAGAGGGATAGAGAGAGAGGGAATGCCGGGGCTACCTGAAGTGAGAAAAATCAATATTCATACTACTGGGCTGTAAACTGCCCAAGCAAAATATGAGATGCTGCTCCTCCAATTTGCATTTAGCCTCACTCTGACAATGCAGGAGACCGAGGACAGAAAGGTCCGTGTGGGAATGGGAAGGAGAATTGTAGTGCACCTCTCCAGAGATACTGTCTGACCCGCTGAGTTACTCCAGCATTTTGTGTCTATCTATGGTTTAAACCAGCGTCTGCAGTTCCTTCTTGGTTTCTTGTTCCTCCAAAATATTCCAAATGGGATTTAAACTGAAGGTCGGAACTGGTCGTTGCCGGTTTAAACCGAAGCTAGACGCAAAAAAGCTGGAGTGACTCAGCGGGTAAGATCATGAGAGGGATTAGACACGGTAAACAAGTCTTTTACGCAGAGAAGGGGAATGAAGAACGAGATGACACAGGGACAGAATAAGGTTCGGGTGGTCTAATTTTTATACTGTATCCTATGGACTTAGGAATCAGTCTGAAGAAAGGTCCCAGCCCGAAATGTTACTTGACCATACCGACCATAGAGAATGGAGCGGCTGGGCTTGTACACTCTGGCGTTTAGAAGGATGAGAGGGCATCTCATTGAAACGTAAGATTGTTAAGGGTTTCAGCACGCCAGAGGCAGGAAACATGTTGCCGATTGGGGGAGTCCAGAACAGGGGCCACAGTTTAAGAATAAGGGGTAAGCCATTTAGAACAGAGACAAGGAAACACTTGTTCTCAGAGAGAGTTGTGAGTCTGTGGAATTCTCTGCCTCAGAGGGCGGTGGAGGCCGGTTCTCTGGATGCTTTCAAGAGAGAGCTAGATAGGGCTCTTAAAGATAGCGTAGTCAGGGGATATGAGGAGAAGGCAGGAACGGGGTACTGATTGGGGATGATCAGCAATGATCACATTGAATGGCGGTGCTGGCTCGAAGGGCCAACTCCTGCACATATTGGCGCTACTCACTCACTCGTCCCCGACCTATGGACAACCCCGGTCCCGACCAATGATCATAGAGCGGATCTTTGATCCCGACAGTGAAGCCCAGACACAGAAGGTGCGCGGGCGGCTGTGCTGGCGGCTTTGCACAGGATACGGTTCAGCCAGAGCTTGGCGCGGCCGCCATTGAGGCCGCCAGCGCAGGTGTCCTCGAATCACCGCGGCCTCGGGCCCGGGAGGTACCGGAGATGATGGAAGTCTGTGGGCCAGATAATTACAGGGGGAAACAAAAACCACACCTGTAGGCGGGATGATTTTGGGTTACGGGCCGCCATCGGCCCGGGGGCCCTGAGTTGCCGGCCCCTGCATTAGACTATCATTAGCAGGGAATCGCCACCATTTGTCGTCTCTTGAGCACATATTTGCCAGAACAAACACAATTGCTGGGAGACACAAAAGAGTAACACAGCAGGTCAGGCAGCATCTCTGAGGAGAAGGAAAATGGGTGACGTTTCGGGTGCAGACACGTCTCCAGCATTTTGTGTCTACCTTCGATTTAAACCAGCATCTGCCGTTCGTTCCGACAAATACGACTGCTGCATACACTCACCATGTGTGGATATTTCTCTGGATCAGTCACACTGATATCCGTCAGTTTGATGTTCAGGTACTGAAAAGGAACAGAAGGGATGCATCACAACCTGGTTCGGGAAGATCTCCGTGCAAGACGGCAAGAAATTGCAGAGAATAGTGGACGCAGCCCAGACCATCACAGTAGACAACAGGTGCAGGAGGAGGCCATTCGGCTCTTCGAGCCAGCATCGCCATTCAATGTAATCATGGCTGATCATCCCCAATCAGTACCCAGTTCCTGCCTTCTCCCCATATCCCCTGACTCCGCTATCTTTAAGAGCCCTATCTAGCTCTCTCTTGAAAGTATCCAGAGAACCGGTCTCCACCGCCCTCTGAGGCAGAGAATTCCACAGACTCACAACTCTCTGTGTGAAAAAGTGTTTCCTCGTCTCTGTTCTAAATGGCTTACCCCTTATTCTTAAACTGTGCGGCCCCTGGTTCTGGACTCCCCCAACATCGGGAACATGTTTCCTGCCTCTAGCGTGTCCAAACCTTTAACAATCTTATATGTTTCAATAAGATCTCCTCTCATCCTTCTAAACTCCAGAGTGTACACGCCCAGCCGCTCCATTTTCTCAGCATATGACAGTCCTGCCATCCCGAGAATTAACCTGGTAAACCTACGCTGCACTCCCTCAATAGGAAGAATTGAGGGGTCAGTGGCATCCTCGAAGGGGCAGGATCCATGTGAACACGTGAAGTTGCCTGCCATCCAGGGCGGGGTCCATGTGTACACGTGATAGATGTGGCCTGCCATCCGCTCACAGACATGCGGCCGGCACTTTGCAGAACAAGGTTGCCCACCCCTGCTATAGATAGTCACAGCGTGAAGCACCAACTAAATCCATATTGAATGAATTGCCTCGAAGAAAGTAAACAGCTTGCATGATCATTGTCAAGTCAAACTGAAATGACAGAACAGGTGCAGAGAAATGCTACATTGAAATCACGAGACGGTGATTAAAGTGGGCGGAACCCCAGCCTGCTGAGTTCTGCCCGGGGGTCAAAAGGGCACACAGCACCAGAGGCCAGTGAAGAAGACAGAAGAGACTTGCGTGCGGCAAAACTTGAACAATAAATCAAAAGGACTGTCCGAAAAGACTGTCGCGATAGCCAGAAAAGGCAAGCAGGACTGATTTTCTACAGACCCGATTGGCAGCCGGTAAGGACTGAACTCTAAATGAACTGAGCCGAAGACTGCAGCCCCAGAGACTCTGTTTAACCCTTTAATATCTGAGAAACTTGTCTGGCTAACGTGTTGATTGAGAAAGTTTGAAATATTGGTGGTGTTTGTTAACCAAGATGACAGGGTGATGATAGTGTTTGTTGTCTATGTAAAGTGCATCCTGCTTCATTGTGGGGTTAAGGGCTAATGTGAGCTAATTTCTAATACTTATATGCTATGTGTGGTGTTAGTTTAAATAATTGCATTTTAAAAAATATAATAAAATGTGTTAAAAACCAGTAAAGATTCACATGATATTAAGCTAAAAAAATTGGTAACAGTAGTGGGCATTATCTGTATTTTTCATTTAATGAAATGTGAAAATTATTTAAAAAACAAAATGGCTGCTATGAGTTGGAATGTTAGATACATGTAATTTTCTGTTATTTATATTTGGTTACAGTAATGTGTATATTTTTTACCTTTGTGTCTAAAGGTTTTTCACCTGGTAAAGACTAAAAATGCTAAAGACTAATCTGCCAAAATAAAAGGAAGAGAAAATAAAAGGTGGAAAAGAAGTGTTCGGTCTGAGTGAATCCAGTTCACCATTTCGGGGTAGATAAATCAAATCCCTTTCAAGCGGGGAATCTGCAAAAACATTAGGAGACTTGACAATCATTTCTTTTAAAAAAAAGCACACAATGTGTAACTCAGTGGGTCAGGAAGCATCCCATGGTTAGGTGATATTTCAGGCCAGGACCCTTCCTCAGACTGGCATGACACCAACCATTGTGACTTCTCCAATCCCCTTACCCACTCAATTCTCACCACCCCTGAACGCACAGCCCATCAGTCACTCAGCCTAAAGAAGGGTTCCAGCCCAAAACGTCATCTATCCATGTTCTCCACAGATGCTGCCTGACCCGCTGAGTTACTCCAGCACTCTGTGAAACGTCACCTATCCATGTTCTCCACAGATGCTGCCTGACCCGCTGAGTTACTCCAGCACTCTGTGACACGCCACCTATACATGTTCTCCACAGATGCTGCCTGACTCGCTGAGTTACTCCAGCACTCTGTGAAACGTCACCTATCCATGTTCTCCACAGATGCTGCCTGACCCGCTGAGTTACTCCAGCACTCTGTGAAACGTCACCTATCCATGTTCTCCACAGATGCTGCCTGACCCGCTGAGTTACTCCAGCACTCTGCACTCTGTGGGCCTGGGTTAGCAAGGCTTGGAGCTCCATCTGCTGGACACCACCTGCGACTGCAGCTGTCAGGCACCAGACATGGCAAACGCACGTGTAGGAAGGAACTGCAGATGCTGGAGTAGTAACCCACCGGGACAGGCAGCATCTCTGGAGAGGAGGAAATGGGTGACTTCTCAGTCTGAAGAAGGGTCTCGACCCGAAACGTCACCCATTCCTTCACTCCAGAGATGCTGCCTCACCCGCTGAGTTACTCCAGCATTTTGTGTCTTCATGGCAAAAACCATGGTCGTGAAGCTGATGAACAATGTTCCAACATGGAAGGTAACTGGTGCCACGCACAACCAAGCCAGGAACTCCACCAACGCACAACAGGTCTCCATGGAGAGGAGGATTCCAGTTGGTAGGCAATAGACAATAGGTGCAGGGGGAGGCCAGTCGGCCCTTCGAGCCAGCGCCGCCATTCATTGTGATCATGGCTGATCGTCCCCAATCAATAACCCGTGCCTGCCTTCTCCCCATATCCCTTGATTCAACTAGCCCCTAGAGCAGTGGTTCTCAAATGGGGGTACGCGTACCCCTGGGGGTACGTGAAGGCACTCCAGGGGGTACGTGAGATTTTAAAATATAGGGCTACATATACAGGGCCGGCCTTAGGATGTGCGGGGCCCAATTGGGAACAATTTTGGTGAACCCCAGATTCCCAGCCAAGGTGTGTCAGCCCAGTTATTTAGTATATATTATGAAATTGTACACTAGGTGCTATGGATTGTACACTGTGTGAATCTCTCCTGCTCCCTCCCGTTTGACTGTCAGTAGCTCCGCGGCTTCCAACCTTTACTGTAGCTGCTAATTACCATTAAACTGCATTATGTGATTGGACACAATGCCCTTGGAGACAGCGGCTGATTGGACGGGAGGAGACCTATTTGTTGATTGGACGGGTATTTTAAGGCAAGCTGGTTGGTGATTGGATCCAACCCCCTTAGAGACAGCGTTTGATTGGCCGCCAAATAACATGGTCAAATCTGTAACAAAAATCGCTGGTCGGTGCGAACTCAGTAACTATCTGGTTGTTTCTCCAAACTAAACAGTATAACATACAGGTACATTCATTTAAAATTAAAGTCAGTGATGATTTCACATGATTTCTTACTGTGTAAAGCTCAATATCTGACCAATTTCTGTTTAACACGTTTGGTTTGCCGTGAGCATTTTTCTCTCCCAAAACAGTTCATATCTAGCAAACCGATGATAAATATTTTTATTTTTTATTTTTAGCAATTTCTGCTTTTATTTAAAATTAAGTTAATGATTTCTTTTTGAGCACAGATCTTTACTATGATCCCAAAAGAGAACACTTTATGTTGATAATTATTTCTATGTGCACAAATCTTTATTTATAATTAAGTTAATTATTTATTTCTTTTTTTTAGTTATATCTTTTTATTTCCAAATAGTTCAAGAGAGACCACTACAAATGAGCAGTGTTTTGCACATTTATGGAGTTTTAAATGGTTCATTTTATAGTTTTAAATGGTTATATGGTCACTGTTTTCACTACATTAGTTTGAATCACTACATTTTAGTGATGAGAAATATTTGCAATAAGTTTTGTCATGGATTATTAACATTTAAAATGTTCAAAATAGTTTTTTTTTCAAATGTTTGAATTTTGTATGTGTTTATCAGTTCCAAAGTTTAATAAATCAGACACTGATGGCACAGTGCTCTGTTTTAAGTCTTTTTTTTTCAACCAAAAATGCTTTGCGCTGGTTAGGGGGTACTTGGCTGAAAAAATATTTCACAGGGGGTACATCACTGAAAAAAGGTTGAGAACCATTGCCCTAGAGCTCCATCTAACTCTCTCTTAAATCCATCCAGTGACTTGGCCTCCACTGCCCTCAGTGGCAGGGAATTCCACACATTCACAACTCTCTGGGTGAAAAAGTTTCTTCTCACCTCAGTCTTAAATGGCCTCCCCTTTACCCCTAAAACTGTGGCCGCTGGTTCTGGACTCGCCCAACATTGGGAACATTTTTCCTGCATCTAGCTTGGCCAGTCTTTTTCTAATTTGATGTTTCTATAATATTCCCCCTCATCCTTCTAAACTCCAGTGAATACAAGCCTAGTCGTTTCAATCTTTCCTCATATGAC